>NW_006203683.1:107350-219440 GCF_000334495.1 Tupaia belangeri chinensis
TTCTTCTGGGAGGGTGATTTTTTTTTTTTTTTTTTTTTAATTCTTGAGTACAAGCACTTGCCAGAGTAAGACAGAGAGAAAGAGGCGTGGGATAAAACATCTCAATGGGGAATGTCCGTGTCGCAAACTCTTCTCCATTTCTCCATTCTGTAGGGATTTAGGGCAGGGACCTAAACCCATCCTGTGTGTTTTTCAAGTCACCGGGACAGGGATTTGAACTATGGTCACCCTGAGGGGCCCAACTCCCTTAATCACCAAGCCATGGACTGGCTCTCAAATGTTTAAGCTTGTTTATTTATTTCTACCATAAGTCCTTTCTCCTCCAGAATGAATCTCAGGATCTTGGGCACACATGCACACATGCCCGGCGTGAGTTTAAGCCACCATGTATAGGATTTGAACCGTGGTCGACTACATGGGAGTCCAGTGACACAGCCATTAAGCTAACTGCTGGTACTCAATCTATGTTGTTTTCAATGACTGGTGTTGGTAACCAGGAAATCTGGCATTTGACTCATGTAAAAGAAGTGTACTTCTCATGTTTAACTTAGATTTATTATGGGAATCATATTTATTTACCTATTTTCTTAAACTTAACTTACAATAATTTTTAATGATCTAATGAATAGCTGTAAGTAGGGAGATTTTAATCTGGGAACAGAGTGACTATGTCACATGTAGAATTGGAACATGTATGCACATGCTCTGAGAAAACAAATGTGCAACTGATGAGGAGGTAACAGTCTTATAGCAACCCTTCATGTGACATAACCACTAGGTCCCTATTGAGTAGATAAGAAATCTTGCACAGAAATAAAATAGCCCACTGTTTATTCTCATGCTACAGTGGAAATTGCTTTTTAGTCATTTCTTTAACAAATAATTATTGAGCACCAACTATGGGCCAGCCTCTAGAGATAAAGCAGGAAACAAAACAGACCTAGTCCCTGCCCTCAGGAAACTTCTAGTGGAGAAAGACAAGAAAGAAATAATAAAGAAAGCAGGAAGGAGGAAGTGAAGGGAAGAGAGAAAGAAAAAGAAAGAAGACTTGAAGGAAAAATCAAAACTGAAAAAAAAATGTGCAAGCCAGAAAACAAATGAGCTTTAAAGAGAAAACAACTAGAAGAAAAATGGGGAGGAAAAGCATTAATGGGACAAAGAAACGTGTCAATTTCTGTTAAAGATATTTTATAGTTTAATCAACTGGACTAGGGAGAAATGTTCACCAGTTAAAATATTCACTTTGTAAGCTAAATAATGTGATTGACTGTATAAAATAAAATGAAATTAAAAATAAAAAAAAGAAAAAAATCGAATGAAGAGGTAGGATGAAAGAGAATGCTACTTTAGACAGGGTCTCGAGGAATAGGCTCAGAGACCAAGCTACATCAGGACAGTGATTGAAAGGAAGCCTAAGAGTAGGTTACATGGGTCTTGAGAAAAGGGTGTTTTAGGAAAGTTAGCCCTGAGACCAAAGGAAACTTCCTGGGTTTAAAGAGCAAAGAAGAGTCCAGGGATGCAGGAGCGGAGTGAGCAAGGAGAAGAGAAGTAAGAGACCAAGCCAGAGAGTATGGGTTCAAACCTTTGCCCGGTGAGGTACAGGGGTCAAGGGATAAGTAAAGCCCTCTGTCTTCCCTGACTCATAGGACTTCTCGGTCAGTTGCTCATTGAAATGCCAACTCCATGCGACCTGTGCATTGAGCCTCTGCTTCCATTTAAGCGCAATACAATGCCAATATACTCTGTATCTCCCTTACTGTCGCACTAATTCAAATGTAAAGTGCTTTTTCTGCTTGTCTCTCTTTTTCATTAGATTTTTAAACTTTGTGCCATCCACCATGGCCCTAGTGGTAAGGCACTGCTGTGTGACAATTGTGGCTTCCTGACAGACCTGGCTTTGTATTCTTCGCATATCTCATCAAATGATTAGTCTCTTTGAAACTCAGTTTTCCTCTTGGTAAAATGAAAATATTTTTTCATAGACTTATTATGAAAACAAAATGAGAACACATATATAATCAACAAATATGAGTCCTTTTCTTTTTACTTGAATTTTTAATGTGAAAGGAAAATCAACACTGAGTTGTATTTCTTCAAAATTAAGGGTGTTGATAAACTAATATAATTGGAATTTTATCTTATGCTCATATCACTTTTCTACATCATTTGTGGTCTGTTTTATTGGGGGGGGTTGTTTTGTCACAGGGCACATGCAGTCTCTGGAGAGAGACAGAGAAAGATATTGAGAGGGAAAGTGAGAAATCACTCCCCAGAGGGAATGGTCATGCTGCAATACTTTTCCTCCATTACCCTCTCAGAATTTTGGGGAGGCATATACACATGGTCTGTGCATGATTTTCAAGCCACCAGGTCTGGGACTCGAACTGTGCTCTACCATGTGAGAGTCCAGCACCTTCACCATTATGCCATCTGCTGGCCTCTCTTACTTTTTCTTTGTAATAACATATTAAGTGTTCTTTATTGTGCAGCTATGGGTAATCTAGATGAAAAATGATTTCTAATTTGACTGGAAGAAGAAATGTGATCTAAAGAATTTCAATAAAGCACATGTTGCTACAGAAGAGCAATAAATTTTTGTTGTTTTAATTTTTTTTTAATTTCTTAAAGTCATCTAACACAATTTTGCTTTTCTATCCTGAAATATCCCTGCATTCCTAGATTATCATCTATCTCTTGTCTGTGCATTTAAGACTTAGCCTCTTGGTCCCTGTGATTTAGCTCTGCTGTTCTGGCATAGCCATCTCCCTTCATACCATGCTCCCACTGGGTAATAATGACTAGTCTGGATTAGTCAAGGTACTGATCATGCAGAAACAACAAGCTACCATGACTTGATTTTTCTTAGCCTTGATCTTCTAAACCAAGGGTCATTTAAAACATCCACTGTGAACCTCAGAAAAGTGTTCACCTTTGTAATCTTAAATGGAGAGGTTCTAAAAAATATCCAAGAAGTGAAATCTTTAAAACAAACACAGAATAAGTGTGGAAAAAACAATATGTTTTATCAACCATGAAAATGGTGTCTATTCTCTGCATATTTAAAAACGGATCACATTTAAAAAGCACACTACTGGAAAACATAGCTTTGAGAAGAAACCAGCTTGGCAGCTAAGCCAGCTTGGACAGGTGAAGTAGACGGTCAACAGATTCAACTGTCTGCTAGAAAAGCTGCATGCAGGGCTTAATTCCTCTTACTTATCTGCCATAGAACAAACACAATGCTTTACATGCTGTTGCTGAAATAGGGACAAAAGATTTGCTAGTGAAGAAATGTTCAGAGAGGAAGGGATTCTATTTATTTAGTAAAACATATAACAAGTTACTGATGCGACTGATCAGTGACAATCATTGTCAAGTGCTACGGTACATAGGAAGATGTATAGGAAAAGACAAATTTCACTTCAGAAACTGGAACCTATGCAAAAAAGGAAAGTACATACAAAGACAGATACGATTCTTTGCAGAGCTACCGAACTGGTAGAGATTGGCACAGGGAACATTTCATCATTTCACAGGGATTTGTTTTCACAGACTTTGGGAAAATAACTGAATGCATAAATATGCCCAGTTTCCTATTCAAAGTCATGAAACAATATATTTTAAGCTGTTTAGATTTATCAAAAAGAGCTTATTTTGAAAATAAAACATTTTAATTTAATTGCAAAAATAGCCATATAAAAAGCTCACCCACTTGGAACACAGAAGCTAGCACTGGGGAGGCAGAGGATGTGGATTTGTGCCAGTTGAGAGAATACTGCTATCTTTTGGCAACTCTTAAAACTTAAGACACGACTTCTAGTCAAGTGACCACATTTTCCAGACACAACTTGAAATCAAAGAGCTGGATTTTATAAGAAACTCATTAACATCAATAAAATCTCCCCAGATGGGCAGTTTCATGATCCATAGGGTTCTATGAAGGACCGAATAGAACCGACTGTAACCATTTCAGCAAGAGCATCCGAGCCTTCTTCGTGGCTCATAACGGAGGAAATACAAGAGGAAGAAAAGGTGAAAAGAAATCACAGAATTCATCTCTCCCCCCTGTTATTTTCCTGGGAATCAGTCAGTTACTTGTATCAGATAAATGTCTCTACAGCATGTAATTTGACTGGCATCTAGGATAATGTCTAACTTACTATATTTAGTATAATATCTTATGATTCAAGATAATACTCATAAGTTAATTGATCAAATGTTTTGTTTATGTATGCACTTTATCAATCTTTTTATTTGTATTTCCCACCTGTCTTAAATTGTCTGACAGGTACTGCCCTCTTCTCAGTTATTCCATATGTCACAAATGTCTCTTATCTTCCCTCCATTTTTTACATATTAAACTTGCTGTTAAGACATGAAACAAATAGCAGCTAATAAAATATCTCTACAGGATTCTAAATATGCACCCCTGATATTTCTATCCCTAAATCCATAAAATATGTTATCACCAGCATTTCAAGCACCTAAACAAAAGTAGATATTTAACTGATAAATTGAAAGTCAATATTTTTGCATTGACCTATGCATGACAAGAAGAAATTTTAGGCTTTATGAAAGCTCATATAAACATTGTTAAAACAAAGATTTCAGACTTTCATTTGGTAGACCAACTACTGATAGCAAACCATATAACAAATACAAACGTCTCTGATTCTAAAACATTAAAAAGTCAAAGTGGGACATACATGAGTGCTGACAACCAAGATGGGGATATTTGGGGCACCTTGCATCTCAGTGTCTCTACACTTACCTTACCACAGTGGCATTGTGAATTAATATTATTATTATTTTTATTTATTTATTTATTTTGGAGAGGTTTTGCAATAGGGCGCGTGCGCTCCCCAGAAAGACAGATAGAAAGCGAGAAATCACTCCCCCGGGGGGATGGCCACGGCACAATCACTTCTCTTCCATTCTCCTCTCGGGATCTTAGGCACATGCACCCAGCGTGAGTTTAAGCCACCAGGTCCGGGACTCGAAACAGTCGACTACATGGGAGTTCAGTGACACAGCCATTATGCTAAGTGCTGGTCCCTGGCATTGTGAATTATTGATTAAAATGTGAGTCCATGTTGAAATGGAGGCATAGGGATAAGTGTAAATTAATTCATTATCATTTCAAGAGTAAATAAAAATGTTGAAATACGAAGTCCTTGAGTAAACAATGAAATGAAGTGTTTAAATGCCCTGCTATTGGGATCAGCAGTTGGTGGAATGGCTCTATCGCTGGACTCTTACGTAGTTGACTGTGGCTTGAGTCACAGATAGGGTGGCTTAAACTCACACTGGGCATGTGTGCATGCATGCCAAAGATCCTGAAAGGACAATGGAGGAGAAGGGACTGTGGTATGACCATCCCCCCCGGGGGATAATTTCTCGCTTTCTATCTCTGTCTCTGTCTTTCTCGCGAGTGCATGTGCCCTATAGCAAAAACCACTCCAAAATAAATAAATAAATAAATAAATAACCTGCTACACACAGAGGCATCTATTCAAACATATATGTTAAATATTTTCATAATTTATTATTGCATGTGAAATATTATTAATATCATTAACTATACTGTACTTCTAATAAATACGAATAAATATAATTGAGGGTTTTCTACAATTAAGTAAAGCCTTTCTATAATTTCTTTATTTTTTACAGTATATTTTCTTTTCTTTTAATTTCTTTTATACATCCAATTACTATACACCACTTAGCTTGTAAAGTGAATTCTCCAACGTGAATACATTTCACACAGTCCAGTTAGGATACTAAACACATTATCATCAACAGATAATTTTCCTAGGAGGTGTGTGCACTCACCAGAGAGAAACAGAGAAAGAGGAAAAAGAGAGAGAGAGAGAGAGAGAAGGAGAGAGAGAGAGAGAGAATGAGACAGTATCCCCTGTTGGGGATGGTCATGCCACACTCGCCTCTCCATTCTTCCTTTTGGCATTTGTGCCTAGCCTGGATCCAAGCTGCAGGTCTGGGACTTGAACCGCACAGTCAGCTATGTGGGATCCAGCCACCTTAACCACCATGCCACAAACCGGTACCAAATAGTTCTAAAACTTGGTCCTTTAAAATAAGGAAGAAACTATACCTTAAAATATTTAGGATTTTTAATAGTCTCATATTTTGAATATAAGTTATCATCCAAAAAATTAGTTTTTTATTAGCTATTTTAACTGGCTCAGAGGCTGACAGAGTTCTTCGCATTTGTGGGACTTCTTAAATGAGTGATTCCTTGCAGTTTCTAAGGGTCACCCACCTCCCTAAGGGTAGGAAGATGTAAGTGATAAGCATTTTAGAGCCACGTTGACAAATAGGTTTATCTCATCTGTCAAATTCAATCAATGTGTACTGGCAGTCCAAGCTTATTAATTACTCTGAGTCTCAGAGTGAATATAGTGATTATGTTCAGATGCCTACCAAGGGGGCTGGAAAAGAGATTTCCTTCATAAATACAGTGAGCTTTTGTAACCCTTCTTGATACTCCAGAGGGTGCAATGAAATCGAGTATAAATGTAGCTAAGCAAACTGATTTTCTAAAATCCCCCATACAATATCTCACTTTCTTCTCCATCTCCTGTTCCATTTCAGATGGTAGAAATGACTAGACATCCCACTGTTCAGCACTCATTTTACATCTTTAAAAAATACTGCTTTGTACTCCTCTGTGGACATGTCGCCAGAGCTCGAGCAGATTCGGCCGTTTCCCCCGAATTCTGGTGCAACGCATCCTATTTTACAGCGGCCACACATTGAGAATGAAACTGAGGGGCTGGAAGGTGGCGCAGCAGAAGCGTAATGAAAGCAGACACACGGGGGCTTGCCAGTCAGCATCCAGGGGCCGCTCTGCACGCCCTGGGCACGCGTGTGCCCGTGATCTGGCCTAGCTGAGGCTGGAGGGTGGGCTACTGGTTCAAGACCATGTCAGGATTGCTGCATCTGTCTCCCTCTGTCTCTCTCACTTATGAATAAATAAAAATAAGCTTTAAAAAAAGTTTAATGAGTGATTGTCCTAAATGTCTCAAGGCAACTTTGCTTCCCCTTTCTACATTATTGACATAAACAAAGCCTAATTCAGTCAGCACAGTTATGTACCCGGTTCAAGGAACAGCTCCAAAGGCAGCCTGGGATGAATCCCTACACTAAGACGGAGGAAACCTTGCCGTTTTCTAGAAGCCAGCATCGTTGCTGCAGCCACAAGAGAGACTCTCTTTTATTCGACAGAATTATGTCCAGACACAATTCCGGAAACTGCTGACAGCGTTTTTCCACCACAGAGACATTTCACGGAAAAAAACGCCCAACATAGAAAAAGGCTGAACCCAGAGAATAGCAGATAAGTGGATCTGGAACTGTTAAGTCACTCCTGAAGCATGTGTCTTCTAGACTTCCGGCTCTATGAGACAATGGAATCCATTTGTTTTTATTACACAAGGCTGCATGTAAGTCTTTCTCAATAGCAAATGAAAACATTCTAACTATAGGTACTTTTTTAATGAAGGGGAGTCTTTAAATTATCCTCTTCCTTGGTTTCTTCTATTTGAGGGTTTTTTTTTTTTTTTTTTTTTTTTTTTTTGGGGGGGGGGGCTCCCCCGGAAAGGGGGGAGACAGAGACAGAGAGACAGAGAGACAGAGAGAGACAGAAAGCGAGAAATCACCCCTCCAGTGGGGATAGCCACGCCGCAATCCCTTCTCCATTATCCTCTTGGGATCTTGGGCATGCACACACATGCACCCAGCACCCAGTATGAGTCTAAGCCACCAGGTCTGGGACTGGAACTGTGGTCAACTACATGGGAGTCCAGCAACATAGCCACTATGCCAACTGCTGGTCCCCTTCCTTGGTTTCTTAAAAATCAGTGATTATAGGGATCATGACTCATTTAGAAATGTGAAAATATAATTATGGTCATTCATTACTGTTTATTTTAGGATGTGAATATATTATCATCTATTAAGCAACTTAAGACGACTGTCATTTCAAATGTAATGAAATTCTATACCTTATTTTATAGAATTAAATGAACATATTAGTTAACAATTGGGTCAGAATAAGTATTATTTTTGCATCATAATATGTATGCTTTTAAAATACAAATTTCCTTTATTTCTTTCCACTTAATTTTTGCTAGGTTCCTAAAGTTCTGATTGTGTAAAAATACTCATGAATACCTTCATTCTATCCTCAAATGCTAATTGTTGTGACATCTTCAAGAGACACTGCATCACTACAAGGCATAAGAACAGTAAATCCTGTCATTCTATATGAAGAGGACAGATCTAGAAGAGTGAATGCTAAGTAAAATAAGTCATACTAGGGACCAGTAGTTAGTGTAATGGCTATGTGGCTGAACTCCCATGTAGTTGACCGTGGTTTGAGTCCTGGACCTGGTGGCTTAAACTCACGCTGGGCGCATGTGCATGCGTGCCCAAGATCCTGAGAGGAGAATGGAGGAGAAGGGATTGTGGTGTGGCCATCCCCCCTGGGGGCTGATTTCTTGCTTTCTGTCTCTCTGTCTCTCTCTGCCTTTCTGGAGAACACATGCGCCCTATAGCAAAAACCTCTAAAAAACAAAATTAAGTCATAGTATGAAGGACACACACAGTATGTCCCTGCTTTCAAGGAACAATAGTGAGGGTGAGCAGCACTGAAAAATGCACCACTGGGTCAGCAGGTAGCATTGTGGTTAAGGTGCTGGATGCCTCAGGGCTGACCATGGTCCAAGTCCCAGACCTGAAGGCTTGCTTTCTGACCTTCCCCTATCTGTCTCTCTTTCATGAGTACGCATGCTCTATATCAAATTTAAAATGATAATAATAAATTGAATTAAATAATCTTAAAAAAGAAAATTTGTACCATTAATTAACTCATACTGCTTTTCCGGCAGTGACGACCTCCCCACAAGAACATGCCTCTCACAAGGACCACGTCATCCTTCTCCGGAAGAGAAGAGGAAACAGAAGCGCCTGTGTGGAGTCCAGATTCCTACTTCCTGGGTGCGAAGTGCCCAGGATGCTACAGAATCACCACGCAGTTTGCGCCTTGGCTGCTGCACTGTCCTCTGCCAGCCTACAGGGGGTGAAGCGAGGGTCACAGAAGGATGTTCCTTCAGGAAGCAGCAGCACCCAAAGCATCCTGACTCAGGATGAATGGGAAACCATCCCAGTAAGCAATTTTGGATTTAAAAAGAAATTAGCTCATACTAATATTGTAGCTAGGCTACAAGAGGAGCCAAAATAGCTCCATATTAAACCCAGCAAAACGAATCATGGCTTTAATGTGATTCTTTAATGGCCAGACCTACGGACTGCAACCCACGCAGCAGATGTGTTTGTGGAAGGTGAGAACTTCTGCCCTGGTGACCTGGCCCAGGAGAGTCAGCTGCAGCCCAGAGAATCCTGGAGGCTGACAAGTCTCCCCCAAACCACCCCAGGAAATGATGAGCGGCAGTCCTGGGCAAAACTGCCCTCGCCTCCTCTTAACAATCCTTCATTTTGGACCAGGACAAGCAAGGTGGTTTGGGGACATTAGTCCCGATTTCCCCAGGTCACTGGCTTCTGGAATAAAGCTACCTCTACTTTCCACCACCACTTTCTCTTGGGTTCAGCACTGGTTTCATCTGGTTGCTGTGTGTGTGTCTGTGTGTGGGCATGCATGGAAGAGGGGGGTCTTTTATTATAGTCACCGGTGGGGCAGTGGCTACTGTCTCCAGGACATTTATATATCATGTAAATATATATGGTCCCTGTACTTCTACTGCAGTTCAACAATGGCATTTCTGAGAATAGGAAAAAACAACCTGCTCTTTAACATGAGAGGAAATGCAGACATTAACATTAAAATGCACTTTCAACTTATTAGCCGATCTCTAAAATAAGAAATGTGTATCTTATATTTAGAGAACACAAAATTCACTTGTCACCAAAAATGTTACTTTATGGAACGATGCAGTGAAAACTTCCAGAAGAAAAAAGATTTATGTGTCTATAAAATATTGTCATGTTATTTCCAGGTCATCATAGAACTTCCTATTCTGATTTATATGATTAGAATACAACTATATTCTGTAATTGGTGCATGTTAAAATTAGTCTTTATGTACATATATAAAAAAGTGGATGCTTAGAGAACAATGACCTTTCTAATTCTTTCTATCTTAATATGTAGGAGCAGCTCTTTTAATATCCTATAGCATTTGGCAACAATATCTACTTTGATGATTAATTTTTTTTTAAAGAGGAGTCAAATTTTGACAAATTTGTATCATGTAATAATTCACTTTTGAGTAATAAAAACAAAAGGGAAAAACAGGAACTAATAGTGGAAGGCATGCCTTTAGAAATGATAATATTTGTGCAGCATAATGAAAACCAATAAACCAAACCTCTCTAGGCAAGAGAAAATATAGTCAGCACAATCTCCAATTTCAGTAAATGAAGATATTGAGTTTAATTATACATTTATGAAGAAAATACACACCTATAATATTTCCTTTCAAAGTATATGGGGTTGGTTTTAATATTACATCCATTCCCTCGAGTAGTCCTAACCAATATTCTTTATTACAAAGAACAATCTCTGCATTGAAAATACATAGTTGAGATATTTTCTTGTTTCTCTCATGTCATGAAAACATGAATGTAGATCTCCATGGAGACATTTTGCATCTAGTAACAATAATTTGATATAGCAGGAAAGAAATTGCAAATGTTTTAAAAAAGAAGATTTATATCCACAGCTTCAAAATAACCTCAAATGTACATGTACACAAGATTAAAGAATATCCTTAAACTTGCTTTCCTAAATAGAATACAACATTTTTCTATTTTATTCAAACCATATATCAACAGCTGAGATACTTGGAAGACATTCAGATTTACTCATTCGAATTAGAAATCATAGGCGGGTTTTATAAGCATTAAAGAACTATAGCAGAAACTCTATTAGCCTCCTTAATACAATATGCTTTTGAAACTCAAAAAAAAACAAATAAAATTTTTAGTTTCCTCCCTTTTCTTGCCTTATATAAGGCTACTGAGCTACACTTTTCAAAACTACGGCTTATAATGGGATCTCAAGAGAAATGAAATCACTCTCTATTTCAGTCTGCCTCTCTATTGTAGTTATATAATGAGTAAATGTTTTTCAGTTACTATGTAGAAGAATCTTAATGTCATTATTGCAACTGCATACATATTTTTCTCAAGATGATATTTTAAAAATAACTGTAAATTTATGTTTCACAAATATGTATTTTAAAATGTTAATAAATATTTTATTCATCAAAGCAATCATGGTTAATTAACACTGAAGATGATCGACAGCAAAATGCAATTCACATGGACAGAAATGTCCACAACTTAAAATTATTTAAATGTTTTCATGATTAAAGACACCACCATTAACCGTTATTCACATGACTGCAAAACTGAGTTAAAATTTACAACTGTAAAATAAGGGTAAATGAAACTATTATTATTATTATTAAAACTGTATAAAAATGACCAACTTCAATTTCAAGGCTTTCCATAAATATTGCCTTGTTCCAAAATTTGATCTCACATTGACACTTTCTTCGCACGTTTAACAGAATCATTCCCGAGTACCTCTGCTGCTGTTTCTTTGTGATATTGGAATACCCGTGTGATTTTGGTAAAAGATAATGTTTAGAGACTACATAAGTGAGTGACAAAATATATATCCTTTTAAAAACAATAAACTTATTAATATTGCATAGCTTATACTAATTAAAAACAAGATTTTATCCTTCAACCAGGTGGGAAGAAAATGAAAGAACCATAAACTCATTTCTTAAGGAAGCGTACAAGCAGAATTAGGTCACTTGCTGGTTTCCATGGTACCACATATATAAAGGCACCTTTTTTCCCCTAGATGTTCCATTTATATTCAGAGATTTATATTTATAATATAGAGCATTTGGGGTACCAGGGAAATTACTACCAATCCAATAACACTATAAATAGTATCCTTCCTCTGGCAAATGCCCTGTATTTACATCTGACTTTGAAGTTCTCTTCTTCCAAGTGTAGCTATAGCATTTTTGCTTTGTTTTGTTTTGTTTTCTGGTTTGAACATAACTTACCAGTCATCACTAATTGCTTGTCTATTATACACAGGATCTTGGAAAGAAAATGCTAGTGAAAAACATTAAATTCCAAAGCAAATATAAAATGGGTAATTGATGAGGGCATTGCATCTGTTACAAGTGGACTAAAGAAATGGGTAACAAGCCATGCGAAGTTCATTACTGAGACTAGCGAAGAAAGACCTGCGGCTCAGGCACAAACGAAGAGGAAAACAGAGTTCAAATAACTGATTCAAGAGTTACAGTGTCTGAGCAGGTGACTGGGTGAATAAAGTTCTTATAACACCTTTTTCCTGTGGCTTATGTGAACCACTCTATCCTGGGCCTTTTCTCCTCTCTCCATTTTCCTCCTCTGCATGAATGTTGCCAAGGTAACATCCTCTGTAATATCCGTGTTGTTTAAAATTTTCTAAAATCTTTGCTGCTAAATACAGTAGCCATGGCATTTAAGCATGTGACTTGTGGTTAATGCTACTGAGAAATTAACATTCTGATTATATTCAATTTAAACTATTCTTTACTTTAAACCTGACTTGCGATTACTGTCACTTCTTTCAAAGCACCAACCTCACATGTATAATTGCCTTTTCAATCTATTTGCCCAGTTCCCCTACAAATTCCCAAACTCCACCTGTCCAATGGCAAAATCATTATCGCTTTCTCTAAAGCAGCCTCTAGTTTAGCTGATAATTATTCTGGTCCAATCAAGTGGCACAGGTTGTAGGGAACCACTACACAATACTGGAAGCACACAGGAGGCCTGGGTTCAGGTCCCAGGTCAACATGAACACACCAGGTGGCTGCAAATTCAGGACAAGATTGCGGTATGGTGACACTGTGTCAAGGAAACTCCTCTCTCTTTCTCTCTCTCTCTCTCTCTCTCTCTCTCTCTCATGAAAGGAAGAAATAAATTTTAAATAAGTAAATATTTGAAAATATCCACTTGACTCAAGACAGAATTATTGAAATTATTCTTGACTCTTCACCTCTACTTCACATCTTTTGTCATATAATTTGTCATTTAATCCTAAAGTTGAGGACCAGCAGTTGGTGTAATGGCTATGTCCCTGGACTCCCATGTAGTTGACCACAGTCTGAGGCCCAGACCCGGTGGCTTAAACTCACACCGGGCGCATGTGCATGCGTACCCAAGATTCCAAGAGGAGAATGGAGGAGAAGGGATTGAGGCGTGGCCATCCCCCCTAGGGGGATGATTTCTCGCTTTCTATCTCTCTGTCTCTCTCTGTCTTTCTGGTGAGTGCATGCACCCTATAGCAAAAACCTCTCAAAAAAAAAAATTCTAAAGTTGTTTTTCAAGTCGTTTTCTGTTTACCAAACTACATACATACATCATTATGTTAAACATTATTGCCATCAATCTGATCTGTAAAGTAGACTTAGGGAAAATTTGTCATTACTACAGAGTTAAAATTTCTTAAATTCCTTAAATGTCCCTTCTCTGGTGAGTTCTTCAAATCTGCTAGTGAGGCCAAAGCTCCATATTCATGCCTTCGGTCCTCATCTGATCACCCTTTTGGGCATACAATGCTAACAGGTTTACTTGTGTATTCCTTGGGCTATTCCTGGGTAGTAATCGTTTTTACACTGGAAGTGCTTTCCTTCATGCTTGGCTTATAGTAGACGACTAGAATGCTTAGATAACTAATGACAATTTATGAGCTAAATGTTGAAGATTTAGAAACATAACTAAGAAGTTCCTAGGTAAAGAAGGAGAAATCAGCCCATTTCAGAACAAGACTCTGTGGGGATTTTTATCCTCTTATTATAGGATTAAGCAGCTAGTATGTATATTGGCATTTACTTTATGTTTAGTCTTTGAGGGAATTTGACTGGCTTCTATGATAATTTAAAAAAACAAACACCATTTCAAAAGTAACTATAGCGGGTGAGAAGAACACCTGCCCTATCGGTGCAGCATGTGTTGCCCTCCGGTAACTTCAGACAGTGCCACCCGCCTGTCATCAGAGCCAAGATGAATTACACCTTTTGACATCAATATTGAGCCTCATCCATTACTTTCTTAGCTTCTATGCTTTATATCAAAAAGACAAATGCCAAGACAAATTCAGACTTTGTGAAAACAAGCAAAACGAAACTTTAGGCCAACACTGGAAAATTATTTCAAGGGCTTGCAGCTCACTTCTCATGTATAAATATGGTTTATGGGTTTTAAAATAGTGTTTAAATTCAGCAAAGCTCCAATTAGAAATTATTAACCTGATAACACATGGATACTATATTTCAATCTGACAAAAGTCATTCTGGTGATCCGTAGCAAAGGTCCAGAATGCAAACAGCTATTTACATGGAAATAGAAAGCGATTACATCATAGGCATATATTCATAATAAATGTGTTTATAATTATTTGATTAGGTAATATAAAATTTGTGCTATATCAAATACCAAGTTTTATTGGGAGAAATAAGGAATGGTGTCTTTGATATTTCAGTTACTCCTAGTTTCTTAAAAATGTTTTAATAGTATAACAGTAATAATTGTGTTTAATAATTTTATGAAATGCTTCTAATATTTTTATAATCTTAACATAATTAATAATTGATCATTTATACCTAACTGGACTTTTAAATTCAAATTCAGTGTTATTTCTATAAGTGACACTACTCCGTGGAATAAGAATATGTAAACGTGATAATCTGTGCTAATACCACTATTATCCTTAGAGAAGCAAAGTCTTCTAAGGTCGCTAGTCTTTTCAGACTAATCTGATGTGCCAGGTGTACATACTAACCTAGTATATTCTCAGCATTTACTTAAATAGCCTGGTTATATGTTTTCATGTCACTGTTACTATACATGTATGTATATAATATGAAACATAAACGAAATTCAGATAATGCAGATAGGAACCAATTTTGAAGATTTTGGCACTAGAGTTTTTTGGTGTTAATTACGTGCATAATTACATACGTGCTGTGTTCCCAGAGAAGATATTTACATCATCTTTTTCAACCTCACAGAATGCTAGTGAATAAGGATACTATGAGTGCCTGTCTTTTTGGTGTAAAAAAGAAAGTTCTCTCAAACAATATAGCAATTTGGTAGACAAGATGAAACTAACATTCATAAGTCCGTATTTTCTAGTTACGTGCTCTCCTCAGCCTCTCTCTCTCCCTATGTGTGTGTGTGTGCTAAATAAATATAATTTTTTTCTTTATTTACAAAAGAGCACATGCCTGAAAGAAAGAAAGAGAAGGGAACATTTCCTGCTCACACCAGGAGTCCTCTCCACCCTCTCTCAGCCCGTGGGGTCCTGGCACTAACACGGGAACCTGGCTTGTCTCGGGCTGCCTGGGCCAGGGATTCCATCTGCGGTCACATATGGGACCCAGATTCACCTTACCATTGTCCTACACAGTCAGCCTCATCCCCTTCATATTTAGTGTAAGTTTTCATTTTGTGGTCGATCAAAGAAGTCTTGACATTAAAGTCATCTGTTAAGTGCTTCTTTTCACAGCTCCTCACTCTGCTGTCGGTGAAATCAGACTGAATGCATGAAGCACAATCCCCTCCCCTGTCTTTCATCTGTAATCTGAGTGAAGGTCATCAAGATTGAGAAAACAGAATCGACACTAGATAAGTGTTTACAGTCCTAAAAAGACGCCACCAAACTTTTGTTTCTACACTTAAGCAAGTTGTTTTTTCCCCACAGAATTCTTTCCAACATCTTTTTAACGTACTAACTAAATAGATGTTTATCAACTATACATGAGATCATATGGGGAGCGTGTACCAATATCTGTCAACAAACGTGTGTCTTCTAATGACCTCTTACTTCCGTCTGCTTTAAACTGTATACCAGCCTGGCGTCTCTGTCCGGCCTGTGTTCTGTGCCCCCTGGATCCTTCCTCCTAGCAGCTTCCCACACGCTCTCAGGACTCACGGTTGTGACACGTGGACAAGACCCTGAGCACTGAGATGAGGGTGTCTTAATACCGATAGTATCGAATGTGAGCACTCTCTAACTGGGGATTTGATGTTCGAACGCAAACACATCACGACATATCTGTTGTCAATATGGCCTCAAACTGCCCCTTCCAAGAAGGTCTCTAAGTTTCCCAATTTACAGAAAAGTAGGGAAAATGGAGAAAATGCTGCTACATTTCATTAGAATCATCTGTCTGCTTAAAATTAAATAAATAAATGTATATTCTAAGAATCCAGGATATTTGAATAAATATATACATATATAGATCCAGAATACATATTCATCTAAATATGTATGTATTCATCATATTATATATATATATATATATATATATATACACATATACATATATATATATAGATATCCTAACTAATACATATAAAATCTCCAAGTTTTAAGATTACAGGTAAGATTTTGGATACTAAGGAGGTATTTTGCAGTCACTTCTATTTTGTTATATCCAAATAAAAATAGACAATCAAAGAAAAGAGACATTAAAAGACAAATCAAGGAATGGGGATAGATTAGGAAGGAAGACATAAACGTATAGTTAAGATTCAGACATTTAAGCTTAGAAGACTTTTGAGTAAAATGCAATTCAAAAACCCTCTATTTTAAAGGCTCAGAAAAGTCGGTCCACCCAGCTCTCTGGTGGCAGAGAGACAAAGAGTGTCAGGGTTCGAGCTCTGAGCTCGTTTTGCCACTCAGGGAGCTCAGCCGCCACTCAGTTCTTAGTCCTGCTCTTCCTTGTTTTCCTTTTATTTTTCTTTTACATTCATTCTCATTGATTTCTTTGAGAGTACTCATCACAACCTGTGCGTGTGTGCGTGCGTGTGTGTGTGTGTGTGTGTGGACTGTCATTCTCACTAGAATGAAAGATCTAAGAGGACAAGAATCCTGCGGTCATTACAGCCCTGGTGCCCTGTGAGGTGGGAACTCAGAATACTGTCATCGATACGCCAGTGAATGAATGCGTGAACGAATGTGATGCCACAAATGCAGGTGAGCACAGAGGCCACAGGACGAGCCCACGCTCCGCAAAGAGAGAGGGGCGGCGCAGGGCCTGGTCACATCGGGACCTGCAGTTGGGCTCTGGCGCCATGCGGCGTAGCTCTCACCTGGGCACCTTCTTCCTGCTGCGGTTTCCTGAGTGGCCGGCCAGGGGCTGCCGGGATAGAGCAGTTCTCTAATAGACAACGCCCTCGTCAAGCCCTGAAAGGTTTGCTGGCCGATAGTGTCCTGTCTTTTAATTTACCCAGCGTCCCCTCTCCTAGTGGAGCTGTGACTCGAGGAAGCTTTTCTGCAGTCCTGCATTGCACAGATGAGGAGGTGCAGGCCAGGGAGCAGAGCCGCCCCTCGGAGGAGGCGATGTCCTGAACCTGGCAGCGCTGCGCTCAGTGCTTACCGGAAAACCTGATGATGCGTTTTCCCTTGTCCCACACTTTGTTTTGAGAGAGTTGTTTTGTTTTGTTTTTGTTTTTTAACTATAGGGCACATGTGCTCATCAAAGAGATAGATAGAGAGAATGTGAGAAATCAGCCCCTATGCAGATGGCCATGCCACCATGCCTTCTCCTCCATTCTCCTCTCGGGATTTCACTCACACGCACACGCGCCCTGTGTGAGTTTTAAGCCATTGAGTCTGGGACTCCAACCGATGTTGAACCCATGAGAGACCAGCAATGTCACCATTACACCATCTGCTGGTCCCTCCCACACTTGTTTTTTTTTTTTGGAGAGGTTTTTTTCGCTATAGGGCGCGTGCGCTCGCCAGACAAACAGAGAGAAACATAGAGACAGAAAGTGAGAAATCACCCCCCAGGGGGGATGGTCACACCACAATCCCTTCTCCTCCATTCTCCTCTCGGGATCTTGGGCACACATGCACACGCGCCCGGCGTGAGTTGTAAGCCACCGGGTCCGGGACGCAAACCGCGGTCCACTATGTGGGAGTCCAGCGACATAGCCATTACGCTAACTGCTGGTCCCCCCTCCCACTCTTCTTTTTAAGAGAGAAAAACTACCTATAAACTTTCATTTAGATGTAAGAATGATTCAAGTCAATGTAAAGAAATATGGATTATTTTAACAATAATGAAATGGCAATATTCTCTACAAAGTCTGTCCCCAAAAGGCAGGAAGGCAGGTCATGACAGTTCAAATGAATAATTAGTAGATGTCAACGTTCATAGATGTCATGAACATTTGCTTTATTTGTTCCCTATGATAAAATTTAAATTTAATTTTCTTCTTATAATAAACTACATCTAGGAAAATACGGTATAAATATGAGTATGATCACCATACAGTTAAAACTATTCTTAGTATAGAGGCAGTCTAGTCTTTTTGTTTAAAAAAGGAGATCTCTCTTTCATGGAACTAAAAATATTATGAGCAAACAAGTACCTTAACTAGTGAAGCATAACTCTGAAGACAAATAAATGCAAAGACCTATTTCTTTCACCCTTAACCTAAAGTAAATAAGCTTATCTGAAAATATAACACAAATTGACTTTCAAATTAAGGGGAAAAAACCCTACTTAATTATTTATTATTTTATTTAGAATTGATTTTTAATATAAATCATCAGCTATAGGTCTGTTTGACTTTGAAAGTCTTGCTTATCATCTTTACGTCCTAATAAAATAGATAGGATATACTAAAATCTTTCTTAGCATAGTCTACAAATAAAAATATATAGATTTTTCCTTATTGTTTTTCTTCCTCCATCTACCAACCACAAAAAGGACAGAATTTCCCCATCCTGTTCATTAATGCATTACTCTCCTACCTTGGTAATGGTTTCATGAAGGTTGAAAAAAGGATCCAATTCTTCAATTTTTGTTGCATGTGTAGGAAAAAGTGCCTCGGAGAGAAAACTCGGTCCCTGTAGCAAATCAAAAGAGAAACATTTAAAACACTTCATTGATTTTGTTTTCCAAGTGCTTATTGGATTTTCTTTAAAGATTCAGAAGGACTCTAAATCGCTTTACGGTATCTCTTGATTGCTGGGCTTCGTTCTACTGATCTAATTATCTCTCACAGAATACTTATAAATGGAAATGAGCAGAATCCTATCGTTGTTGACATATGTATTTACAAAAGAATGCTTTACTATTAAGAGGTTATCCTTGACATGGTCCCATATTTTTTTCTTCTCGTGCCGACAACTTGACTACAAAACTCATGTCTGCAAACCTTTTACTTATGTGTTCTCCAGGTGAGCAAATTGATTATTTTTGATAAACATGATTACCAAAAAATATTAGGCAATGTGTGTATGATAGTTTAAATATTGTCAAACGAACTTCGAAATAATAGTAAAATATATTTGGGTAACATGTGATGGCTTTATATGTCACCAGTAAAGTGAGACACTGCTAAAGTGGCTGGAGTGAGTCAGAGATATGCTAATTCCCCTTGTACTTGCCACACAGCTTTCTGGGATGCAAAAAGACATGGAATGCTGCTGACGTTACTATGTCAGACAATGCCCTCGGAGTTACCGGTATCATCACCCTATACATACTTATTGTCAGCAATGTAAATATAACTTCTGTTTGTAAACCTGAAGAAAGTGGGTTATCAGTGTAGAAAAGTGAAGACTTCTGACAGGAGATATCTATATCTATCTATCTATCTATCTATCTATCTATCTATCTATACACACATACACATATATATATGTAGATAGCTATACAGGCAGACGAATTGGCCTAATGCACTTTTTTGTTCAAGGGTTTTACCATAGGGTACGTGTGCTCACCAGAGAGAGAGAGATACAGACAGACAGACAGACACAGAGATAGTGCAAGTGAGAAATCACCCCCAGAAGGGATGGCCACGGGGCAATACCTTCTCCATTTCATTTTCTCAGGATGTTGGGCACACACATGATCAGTGTGATTTTTAAGCTACCAGGTTCAGAACTCAAACAGCTGTTGACCACGTGGGAGTCTAGCACCTTAACTACCAGCTTCCTGCTGGCCCCAGGCTTAATAAACTTAATTTCAGTTGTGAACAGATGTTTATGAAGGTGTTTCGGGCAGTCAACAAAAACACGGGTTAAAATTTTGATGTCACCACTTAGTAAAGTATAATATCCTCCAAAGGACTAGACACTCACCTAAGGAACCTGGATAATAACATGACTCTGCACTCACAGAGGTGTGGTGAGCTGCACAGTAACTGACACATGGCAGAGAGGGCGCTGGTGGCATTGAGAATGGTCCATGTGACAGTGATACCCTGGGGACAGGCGATGATGGCAGTGTAGATCTGTCAGCATGCTGTCTGGAATCCTGAATGAGGTGGGATGCTAAGCTGGAGGAAATCCATGAGTGTATGAGAGACCCTGAGTATTCAGCAAAGCCGTGAGTGTATGAGAGACCCTGAGTACTCAGCAAAGCCGTGAGTGTATGAGAGACCCTGAGTACTCAGCAAAGCCGTGAGTGTATGAGAGACCCTGAGTACTCAGCAAAGCCGAGAGAGAATGAGAGACCCTGAGTACTCAGCAAAGCCGTGAGTGTATGAGAGACCCTGAGTACTCAGCAAAGCCGTGACACATTTTTGTATTAAAAAAAAAAAAAACACAGAAAAAACAATGCCATGGCTTTCCTAATGACTTAACAGTTAACAGTATGCATATGATATGTGTATTCATCCTAAAAGAGATGACTTTGAAACAACTTTGTTTTTGGAGAGATTTTTGCTATAGGGCATGTGCACTCACCAGAGAGACAGAGAGACAGAAAGTGAGAAATCTGGATTAAAGATCATTTACCATTTATTATGTCTGGTGCCACACTAGAGGCAGGACGTGATCCTCAACCTCATGAAGTTATACCTCTTGGGATGTGGATACATAAAAGATCAACCCTCTGAGGCCAGCAGGGGGTGTGGTGGTTAAAACGCTGGACTCCCACATGGTTGATCACAGTTCGAGTCCCAGACCTGGTGGCTTTCTCACTTTGCCTCTCTCTCTGGTTAGCACATATGCCCTATAGCAAATTGAAAAATAATAATAATGATAAATATAATTACATAAATAATTATTTAAGAAGTGCAAATATCACTTTCTTTAACTTTTAAGATGACATTACTGTTTCAAATACATATGAATATACAAATGTTTAATAACTGTATATTATATAGTTCAACATAAAATAATTAAAAGATTTAAAGAAGCATATATGCCTTGTGAAACTTTTCTACAGTTGCTATGTTAACTATGAATTATGGCCACCGAATAATCTTTTCAACCAGAAGTGTATAATTGCCAGAGGGCATACCTGCTCACCAGAGAGAGAAAAAGCACTCTCCCAGCAGGGCGTGGTAACACTCCAGTTCCCCTTCTCCCATTTCTCCATCATGCCGGGACCTCAGACATGCACACACATGACCCTGCTGTGTCCCACAAGTTGCCGGGAATTGGACCCTAATCACGGTGAGCCATTGGGATCCAGCTCCCAATGCACCGTACCCGAGCACTGCCCGAGGGGCCCACACATCTCTCTTTCTTCTTTTAAGGTGTTTGCCATAGGCTGTGTGCACTTCCTGGACAGAGGCAGTGAGAGGGACAGTGAGAAATCACCCCCTGTGGGGATGGCCATGCTGCAATCCTTTCCCTCCATTCTCCTCTTGGGATTTGGGGTACACATGTGCACACACACCTGGCATGATTTTTCAAGCTGCCAGTTACCGGAGTCAGACCGAGGTTGAGCCTGTAGGAGTCCAGTACCGTGACCACCATGCCACCTGCTAGCCCTGCCACACTTCTTTATGTGACTATTCTCCTGATCCTCACCAACTCATTAGTGCTTTCTTATCACTTTATGGCTACTGTTATTACTTTACTCATTAATAATCATTTTCCTCAGGACCAGCAGGTGGCGTGGTGGTTAAGACGCTGGACACTCCCACATGGCTAACCACGGTTCGAGTCCTGGACCTGGTGGCTTGCTTTCTCACTTTCCTTCTCTTTCTCTCTGTGTCTCTCTCTGGTCAAATCAAAATAAAATGAATGAATGAATAAAAGTAAATAAATAATTTTTAAAAATAATAGTGATTTTCCTCATCATTTATTAGATTTTTGCTTTAGTTCTACTTTCCTCACCTCAATGAGCCATGTAAGACCTAAATCACGTTCTTATTAAAATAGTCTAAAGTTCTCCAGTTGAGTAAATCATTTCATCTCTGGAGCTTAGTATCATCATCCAAAGCTGAAGTGCGAGTATACCTGTCCCTCCCACAGCAGAGTTCACGTCAGGGTAAGAAAAGCAAAAGGCATACAGAAGCTCTGTGTGAAGAAGAGCACTGTGCTAATAGTGGATGCGTTTGCCTTCTATCGTATTTGTCAGGAAGTCCCTTTATCTATAACCCAAAGTTACAGTTATAGATTTAAACGATTAGAAATATGTTGTATATTTAACGCTTTGTCACACTTGGCTTTAAAATTGCACAGCTATGGGATTGGCCCCATTTTGCAGAGGTTACGGTAACTGGATCTCACATGACTAACCCTAGTCCCTACAGCGTGGAACATATGCGGGGCACGCATGCATACACGTCCAAAATCCTGACAGGAAGCAGGGGTGGGGAGAAAAGGACGGCAGCGAGACCACAGCCCCTCAGTGGGGTGTTTGCTTTCTGTCTCTCGAAAGGCACATGTGCCATCTTGCAATAAAAAATAATACACGGCTGCTTTAACAGCGTGTGACAACACTCTTCTGGGCAGAGATTGTGGGGCGCTGAGTGGAGCGAGTGGTATTTCAGTGGCACATTGAGGACAGCCTGGAGGGGCTAACATGGGCGTGGATTTAAGAGGTGAGAGGGCACACAGCAAGCTTAGACAGAAAGCTATTGTATTAATGCAGTGAGATAGACCAGGGACAAACATGCCAGTGGTATTAGATACAGAGAGGGGAGAGGAATTTGAAAAACGTGTGAGAGGTAAAATGGGATGTACTTGAATCAATTGAATGAGGGGGGTCTTAAAAAGGAGTCGATACTGCAAATATTTCTAGATTACGTGCATAAAGATACTACTCACATAGACATTTTAGACACACGTGAAGGTGTATGTAGAAAAAACACCACGTTTAAGCGCAGAGCTGAGGCCTTATGCTAAGGCCAGGCAGGACCTCAGCGCTCAGAGCTCAGCCCTCAGGTGACCAGTACACGCCAGGCATTGGCTTGTGTTCCCAGGGCTGGCTGGAAAGGCAAGGGGAGGGACTGCAGCGTGCGAACCTGCACTCACCTCGCACTCCCTGTTCTCTCCCAAGACAGCAGCTAAAAAATAAACTTAAAACATTTGATGTGAGGTGTTTGCGGACATTCAGAGTCATCTGAAAGGTGAATGACTATACTGGTCACATTCAAAACCAAATTCTGGACGGGAGATACAACAGAATTTTAAAAGTCCGTATGTTGTAGATAGCATGCAATGTGTGCAGGCGTGAACTTAGAAGCACACGCAGCACAGAGCAAATGACAACATCTCTGTGTGGCGCCCATACTTAAGAGGTGGGAGGATGAAAATTAAACTCATGAAGACGTTATAAATAAAATCAAAATCATTTTTGGATGGGAGTGTGATTTCATGGCAGTCAAAACAAGAAGAGAATGTCTGGGAATAGTGTGGCCAGTGAGCAAGGATACACGACAGGATGAAGGTGAAAACCATCCCCTGGACGTGCCTCGCAGAGCTCTCTGTGTCTCCTGTCAGCGCGTTTGCTGTGAAGTGTGAGAAAGGAGTCGGACGTGATCAGGTGAGGAGTAAATATGAGAAGTGAGATATTGACCATGAACCACAGTGGTCTCTCTGGAGATTAAGATTAGCTTGAGAAGTTAGAACACAGATCATGAGCTAAAGAGGATTACGGAATCATGCAAATTTATTTACTGTGTTTTACAAAAGATGGACATGAATATATATTTAATCGAAGCAAATGTGCCAAAGAAAGGAGAGATTTAAAAAATAGTGGGAAATTTGGAGTAATTGAATGGGCTACTGTTTTAGTTAGTATTTTTATTTTGCTGGAGGGTGTAAGTACTCACCAGAGAGAGACAGAGAGAAAGGAGAGGGGGAAAAACACCTTCCAAGGGGTGTGGTTATAAAACTGTCCTTTCTCCATTTCTCCCTCCTTCCAGGACTTTGGGCATGCACACACAGACCCCTACTTGCTTCTGAAGCTGCCACATCTGAGACATGAACTGTGCGTGGACCATGTGGAAGACAGAGCCCTTAACCTCCAGGTCACAGGGCTGGCCCTGCCTCATGATTTTAAGCAAAATAAATATTCAAAGGTCAATAAAGTTACCCAGAAACAGAGAAAGAATTGCAAATAGATGAGTCAGTAGATGCAAAGATGTTGAACCGAGGCTAGGAAGCGAGGGTGGTGGGAGACTGCCAGGACACACCCGGGAGCTAAGCAGAGATGCGGAGGCTGTATTTGATTAAGTTCCACGCTGGGCGGCACCCACTAATCTTCAGCTCACCACCTCACCAAAAGAGACCCTTTTGCAGAAAGGCTCACTGAAAGCACTTCTCCACATAAGTTTAGTGGGACCGAGGCCACAGAACTGTCCTTATCATACCCCCTCTGTAGCCGGCACTCTGTTCACGGGGCCTGAGTGCAGCCTACTCCCTGTCCACGGACCGCTAATGTCGTCTAAGCACATTCCAGCGAGGAAGAAACTCTCATCACCCCGACTTTACAAATGAGGCCGGGTGAGCTCTAGGCACCGGCCCAGGATCAGAAGATGAGTACGTGGTAGGCTCAGATTCAAACCCGCGTCCAGCTGACTCCACAGTCCATGCTTTCATTCTCAGACCATGCCACCTCCTAACTGGTTTTTGTTTTGCTTTGTTTTGTTTTGATTTTAATAGAGAAATTTTTGTTATAGGGTGTGCTCACTTGCCGGAGAGTCAGAGGGAGACATAAAGGTAGAAAACGAGAAATCACCCTCCAGGGTGGTGGCCATGCCACAATCCCTTCTCCAGTCTCCTCTCAGGATTTTGGGTTCACACACAGACGTGCCTGGTGTGAGTTTCAAGCCTCTGAGTCTGGGACACGAACCGCAGTCGACCACGTGGGAGTCCAGTGCCTTAGCCACTGCAGCACCCGCTGGCCTCTCCCCACCTGTTAAAGTGCTCATGGTCAGGTATTTCAGTGTTTAGGTTTACTAGAGTTATTTCCCCTCCTTTTGTTTTCAATTCCTCAAAACCTTACTCTACTGTCCATAAGTAATACACTATGCACGGTTTAAAGACTGTAATCAAAGACTCCCTGCTTAGACTAAATAAAATTGAATCTAAAAAGTCCCATGTGCACTTCTGTCCTTGCAATATTCTCCCTCCTGCAATCAGTGAACACACACATCAATACTTAAATTTAATGTACGCACTGAAAACACTTGCAGACGTCGAATGGCACTGACTTTCACAATATGCTGGACTGAGGAGAGACGTATTTACGGCTGTAGTTCTTAGGACATGGCATGCTCATCGTTATTCAGAGTAAAGAGACCTGAGAGAATGGGGCTTTGAGCAGAAGCACAGCCACCCAAAGGTCAAATGTGCACACAATCAGCGCATCGTTTTCCGAATACACTCATTTTCATGTTTCAATTATTTTTTTCAGATTCTAGGAAAGTCCACTGTACTGACTTTATTTAAAATATTCAAGCACCTTTATAGACTATTTATATCGATTTAATCTCCCAGTTTTGGACCAGAAAAAGACATTAGAAATATTAATCCAGTCCAAATATGCAAAGTGAAACACAGAAAATTCTAATGATTTTACAAAGTTACAAAATAAATGGGACATCAATACTAAAAACCAGCTCTGTGTGTGTGTGTGTGTGTGTGTGTGCGCACGCGTGTGTGTGTGTGTGTCTACATGTGTGTTTCTTAAACTTTTTGCAATTTCTCATAAGGTAATTTTGAGATAGGGATAACAACCATCGTGGAAACCTGAAAAATGTGTCGTTCCCAGCCTTCCACGGGCAGATCCCGTCTTAAATTTCTTACAGACCAACAGAATGTTCCTACCGGATCTGGTATGCGTGCTTTAGACTTACTTGAAGCTAATCCCCCTTCCGCATGTTGCCTTCTTTCATTTCCCACCTTTTTTTATTTTTAAATTATTGCCAAGGGTCACTGCACCTGCCAGAGAGAGAGCGGAGAGAGCAAGGAAGGACGCCCACCGAGACGCTGTACTGCTGTCCCTTGGCCTCCGGTTCCCCCTCTGTCCAGGATTTTGGGCACATGCAGTATTTGCCCTGCCTATTTTTCAAGCCGCGAGATGGAGACTCAAACTGCACAGCTGTGCACGTGGGATCCAGACCCAGCCTCCACCACACCACCAAACAGCCCTTCCACCTCGTAATCGTGGTCTGTCTGCTCGTCCCATCCATCACGTATCATCAGTTAAACAGCTCATGTCTACTGGTTTCCTTTTTTTTTTTTAACATCACATTTTCCAAACAGATTGAGAAGCTAAGGAAGTTAAAGGACAATCACAAAAATGCAATAAAAGATGTCTTAGCAGAGTAATTCACACATTAAGACATTTTATAATGCGTGCCTTTAGTTAATATTTTGATGGTAACTCATTAAGTAAATAAATGTCCCCAAATTTTAAGCTTTCTTAATAAATATTGATTATTCCACACAGTAAAACAAGGGACTCGTATTTCTAGTGTTTTCCCATCTGTGCTGACACTGTAAACAGAGGTACACACCCGGGCAGTGCCAGGCACTAAGACGAGGCAGAGCGGAAGGAGCCCTGGAGACATGACTGAGTAAGAAGGCGACCTGAGAACGACTGAGGCCATGTCCAAAGAGCTCATGATCAGTCCACAACTTCTATGATCACACAGTCTTCACAACGAGCTGTTAATTCTAAAGATGAGTGATAAGGAGGCAATTTCTCTCTCATTACCTCCTAGCCTTTGGATGTTATTGATAACCCTGTCCTGTGCTTGTTCGACTCCAATAAGGAAGAGGGGGAGGGGGTCAGCTTGCTGGGTCTCGGCACGGTGCCGGTGACTGAGGCAGCATGGGTCCACATCGAGGAGGAAAGGACAGAATACTAATGTCCATTGTTCTAGTTTTCTGTTTACTACACACGAGAGTTATCTGAAGCAATGAAGCTCTACAGCCCACCAGAAACAAAACAAAACGAACACAGAAGTCAGCGCTATGACAGAAAGGTGATGGGGAATCTTTTCCAGACAACCTGCTTCTGGAACCAAACACTGCCTGCAGGATCTACGCTAACCAATCTATCACCGAGGATCCGGCAACAGATATCCATCCCGAGGCTTTAGAGGAGACCCCTTTGCCTTCACAAACACTAGTGGCTTCACGTCCTCCACGGGCGTGTCTGTAAAACTTCTGCTTGCCTTGGTTGCACACGGCCTTCTCCCTGCGAGTCTTCTGTTAGAGAAACACATACCATTGGATCTGGGGCCCGTTCAGGTAACCCTTGACGGCTTTATCTCAGGATCCCTTATCGCATTTTGTCTGCACAGATCCATTTTCCACGTAAGATCGCAGCGAGTGGTTCTGGAGGACAAACCCCTTCTGGGCCCACCCTTCCACACACTACCACCCCCGTGGCTTCAATGGGCTGTCTGTACTAAACCCTGGGAAGGTTGCTTCCAGCAGCGGGCCTCGAGATTCAATTCCAATTCAGACTTTCTTCCCCCCTTGCTTCTTCTCTTTTCAGAAATAACTATAAAGTGGAAGGATTTTAGATTTGTAAAAGAACCTTTAAGTAAGTTACAAATAAAGCTGTTCTAACTAAATGGATTGGATTTGATACAGATTAAGGTTTTTCTAGTCTGGATAGTTATTTCATGGGTATACAATTGGTAAAACATATCTAACTTAACATGTAACATTTTGTGTATTTTCATGGTGCATAATTTACCTCTAAGCCAAACAAATTTTCTGTAGGATGTCTGTAATCCCAAAGAGGTCCTTTTTGCCCTACTTTTTAAGAGGACTTTTGGTTCAGTTCAGTTTTCTAATGAATTTGCCTAGTTCATCTAAATGTTCAAATATATTGTTACATATTGTTATAAACCTGTTCACGAAATGCCCTTACTATCCTTCTACTGGAATCTAGGTTATGTCTCATCTTTCTTTCCTGGTGCATTGATCATTTTTAATCTTTCCTACACATCTGTCTAAGATCACTAAAATCTTGATGTTTCCCTAACTCCTAATTTCTCTACAAATATATTCAGTGTCTTCAAGGTTTTGTTTGTTTCACTATACATTATTATTCTACAGTCACATTAATTAATGTAAGTTAAATGTTGTTAATTACCCTCATTTTATGGATGAGTTGACTAAAGTTTAGGGACATTATCTAATTGACTAGATTCTGCTCATCAGTGGCAGACCCTGGCCTGGAATTCAGATCTCATTTGCGATCTGCTACTGCACCTCAGATGTGCAGATAAAGGGCACCCTGGCCGTCAGTCTCTGATGACACAGAAGCCACTCTGAAAATGCAAAGGCAAAAGTCGAGGTTCAAGCCTGTAAAACTTGACTGCATACAATGGACTTCATTTTAAGGTTTAAGAATCCATGAAAAGGTGCCACGCAGAAATTACTAAGTGATTGTTGAACTCTTATGGCACTTGCTGAATGAACAGAGGCACAAATTCATTGATTTCTCTTTCTGGTTGTTCCACGCTTTCTAAGGTTTGGCTTAATGAGTATTAAATATAAATGGCTCTTTATGAATGAAATCAATGAAGTCTTCCTTCGTATCTGTAAGAAAGGGGACTAATGGATATGTATCATCCCAAAGAATAGGATTTTATTCATTTAAGAGATATTGAGACATAGTATCAGAAAATTTCGAGGATTTATAAAGTTAGTATACTTATACATAATACATCATTTTCTTCCTATAATTCTCCTGAAACTTCAAGTCAAAATAATACCTTAAATATCGGAAGTGAAAGAGGAATACTAGAAGACTGAAATAAAGTCAAGGAGATGCTATCAAGAGAACCATGAGTTTGATAATAGTGATTTTTGTAGCCAACATTTACCGAGGGCCTACTATACTGTGTTAGTAGTAAATATCTGTGTTTCTGCATGGTTAGGATGATTTTGAGAAAATTTTTCTGAAATCTGGATTAAAGATCAAGACTTGGAAGTTAAATGCTGACTGACTGGTTGGTGAGAGAAACCTAGAGAGATGTTCCTCCTTGGAGATATGTATTTATACTTCAAAAGGGAATAAAATCTATAGCCCTGGAAACATACCATTACATTATATTCATAACATTCCATCCAAAGGCTAGGAATATCACACCTTGCTCTTCTTTCCCCAGGGAGAATTTGTCTACCAATGGGAAATTAAGATTCTCTCCCTGTGTTGGCAGGGAGGGTGGTGTGTATATTGAACTCCAGACTCACATTTCCAGGGGTCCTACAGTGCGTCACAGCATACAGTTCTGGTTATCAGGGTCTGAGTGCCTCCCCACAGAAGGGGAAGAGGAGAGGTAAGCAACCATTGTGGTTATTGCTGTAAGTAACAATAACCTTGCTCTCCACACCAGAAATCTCATGCTCATATTCAGGAGGCTACAAATAAGGTAGGTTTTAGAGACATTTCAATATTAGGTGCACAGGGCAACTGTTGATACTAGAGATAGTAAGGCATTTAATTGACACACACAAAAAAAGTAATTTGCTGCTGATCATGTATCTGGTAATGTTGTATCTTGACTGATGTGCACTGGGTTTGCACTGGAAAAAGCAACATTGTACACGGTAAAGATGTACAGTGATGGGGAGCAGCAGGTAACATGGTAGTTAAGGTGCTGGACACTCCCACATGGCCGACCATGTTCGAGTCCTGGAGGTGGTGGCTTGCTTTCTCATTTTCCCTTTTTCTCTCCATGTCTCTCTCTGGTCAAATTAAAAAATGAATGAATAAATAAAATTTAAAAAAAAGAAAAAGATGTACAGTGATTACATGTAAAAATAAATTGGAATAAAATAATTTTAAAATAAAAATATAATAGAAGCAATAATAGCATTTTTGTTGGTTAAAATATATAAATATAAAAATGTAAAAGCAAATATATTAAATAAAGAAATACAATAATAGCTTTAAATTACAGATAGTAAAGTTCATATAAGATGTATTTGCTCACAATAAAATATAAACATATAGTTACATTGTATGTTAATATATACTGGTATATAATAAATATGTATCATAATTATCTATGATAAATATATGATTATTATAAGATTCATTTTTATAAATAATAAAATGTAAAGATGTGTGATGATTAAATGTCAATAAGAGTACATCAAAAATAATATTAAATATATAATACTGATAAATATTATTGAATGGCTAGTGATATTTATTGAATACTTAGTATATGGCAAGTTACCTACATTCTCTGTGACTTGGCTTTCTCATCTGTAAATGGGTATACTTATGTTATACTTCAAAAAATAAGTAACATGTAATATATGAAATGCAGAATAATGCCTGAAACTGTCAATCCAGACAACACCTCCATCAGGAAAGTGTTTTTTTTCTCAATTGTCAGATTACAGAAACAGGCTCAAAAGGGTGAAGAAGGTGCCTAAGAAAGCACATCTTCTTACTGCTCAGGTTTGGGTCCAAGCGTAGGACTCATTCAGTATCATTCAGCCCAGTGGTCATTAAACACCAATTGGAAGAATGGTGCTGTAGTCCAACTCATAGCAAAAATCAGAAAAGTAATAATGCAAAATATTTCATAAAATTCATTTCTTAAAAGAGAGATCCCTTTCCTGAACTTGTATTCCTACTGTTTTTTGGCATTAAAATATGTTTTGTTTTATGAAATTAGTTAAGTATAGATTGTAGTTTTTGCTTTTTGATTTGTTTTGTCTTAAAGACATTTACTAAGTCACTGTAGATTACTGTGTGTGTGTGTGTTAATACAGCATGTGCATCCTTCTGAGAGAGAGAGAGAGAGGGAGGAGAGAGAAAGTGAGGAAACACCCCCTAAGGGGAGGGGATGGCCATGCTATGCTGCAATTCTGTGTCCTCCATTCTCTTGGGATTTCGGTGCACAAGCACCCAGATTCTCTCTCAAGACACCAGGTGGGACTCAAATGGTGCAGTCTACCATGTGGGATCCAGCTGCCTTAACCACAATGTTACTGGCTGGTCCCAGTCTTTGTATTTTTATTTTATAATTTATTTATTCTCATACAAAATTAAAATCTGAGAAGTACTTACTAAATCCTTTAAGTCTTTTTATGATGTCAGTTTTAGGAATTAAAAGATGATTCCCAGTGAATTTATTCAATTTTTCCATGGTTGTGTACCTTTTAAAACCTGATGTTTCAGTCTAGATCAGAAGATTCTTACACTTGCCCTTATACTCACAGCCTTGTGTCCAACTACAGTGTCAATAATACGTAGCCTTAAAAGATTAGTAGGCGCGTTTTTGACTTCAAGACAATCAAATAAACATTAAGTTGAAGTACTTTTCTACAGAAGTAATAGCTACATAACAAAATGTGGAGATATAGAGATATCCTGATTAGTAGGAGGCTTTTCAGAGTTTTCACTGTATATGCTAAGTACTATTTAGTAGAAAATTATGACGTTGCCAACATTTAAATAAAATCTGATTATGAAAGTTGCCTTATAATTTAAGCACGAATTCTTGTACATTTTTAAGCCATGTAACATTTAAAAATAAATAAAAAACAACAAAACCCTTGCTTTTGACAGGAATTGGATGAATATGGAAGACTTACTGCTTAGTGAAGCAAGGCATGCTATGAAGGAGAGGCATTGTATGTCCCCACTTAATATATCCCAGGTGTCTGCACTCTATGACTGAACTAATTATCTAAAGGATATAGAAACACAGTATATAGATGTAAATACCAGATATAGTGTGTGTGAAAGAGGAGGGTCTGAGGAAGGACATTTGGGGGAGAGACAGAGAGGAAAAGCATTAATGGCACAAAGAGGTGTGGTATTATCTGTTGAAGATGTTTTGTGGTTTTATCGATGGTGCTGGGGAGAGGTGTTCACCTGCTGAAATATCCATTTTGTAAGATAAATAATAATGTGATTGAATTTATGGAAGAAAATTAAATGAAAAATAAAAATAAATAAATACAAAATATTTTGATGGTTTCAGAGATTCTGGCATGTGTCACAGAGAACTGGGAGGGTCATCATGGTATTGCACTCTCTTGAAGAATTTCTGATGTACAAAAGGCACACATCTATGGACAGATATTTTTAAATTATGGAAAATATCTATAGAAAGATATCTCAATGTACAGGAGATTAGCCCAATCCTTACACGTTGTAGCATGCACTGAAAAAATATTCCATGTATTACGAATAATAATATCTAATGCTAATTCAACTTATTGCAAATATTAGCTCAATGTATCCTCATAAAAACACAGTGAAGTAAATATTCTGATCCCTGTCTAATAACTAAGTTACTGAACCACAGGGAGTTAAGTATCTTGCTCTTCCAGTGTAGCCGGAAAATAAACCCAGGTACTAACTATGCTCTTAGCCATTATGAAACACGCTGCATATAACGCACGCCTATACATTATAATATCATAGTACTTATTTGTACATATTTGACAATGATTGCATGTGAGAAGAAACAAAGCCTATGCTCACCTCATATAAATTTCATAGATGAGTAGCACTCACAGCTGTGTAAACTGTAACTTCAAATCTTGCTTGCCCTGACTTTCTCTTAGCCCAGAAACTCATCTCTTACGCAGTGATTTGCAATCCATGCCTACTCTCTCATACTGCAGTTTTTAAAACATAATATATAAATGTTAAACTACCCCAAGTATTTCTGATTTTGCACCAACTGCTCAGTTAAACAGTAGAGATACTATCTCAATTTTCCCCTGAGGTTTAGATCATTATTAAGGAAAGGAAGTAGTACCATCATTCCGAGTCACTGAATGGTTAGTTGAGTGATCTTTTCTCTCCAAGTGATTTTTCCTTTTGAAACGCAGATGTTTTCCTAAATATCATATACATCACGAGGTGATTCTAAAGTGACTGAACAACCTACCCGCTGGAGTCCTGGAGAAGGGTGCGGGAGGGAGAGGCGGGCGGGAGGAGTCCCTGTGAAGAGGGGAAGGATGCTCCAGAGACCAGGAGGCACACTCTCTGCCAGCTCCATGGACATTTCCGTTCTAGTCATTCAGGATTACTGGTGGATCCTGGTCCTGGGCACAAGAGGGCCAGGAGCACCACACGGAGTGACATGGTAACACACTGGACACCTTGTCTTCCTTAGAATGCAGAATTTACACAAAGAAGTTGCAAGTTAGGAAAAGAAAAATCAGTATTTTCAGATCTTGGGGTTGGGGGAGGCTTTCTCAATAATGAGGATCCTAAACTTTAATATGGTCTTCAGTAAAATCTGGTCTGTCTGGCAAGCTCTCAAGTCAACTTAACAGCAGCATTTCCTTGAGGTCAGAGCCTGTTAGCCTGAAAGCTTTCTGTTCAGCAGTCAGTCTAGTGCATTTCTCAGGGCTGTGTTCAGTCACCTGGGTAAGAAATGAGGGACTTAAAGGCCTTAAAGTTAAGGGCAGAAGAGTCTAAACATCAGATTAAGAAGAAACAAATACATGATTCAAACCCGTGGAGAGATACCGTAGCCCTTCAAAAACTCTCATGTTAAAAATAAGAAAAATTGCCTTTGTAGTCACGACCTCATGTTTCATACTCTAGGTGAAACACCCAAGGAAATGAAACCTGGAACTTTGCAAAGAAATTAAGGGACATACTTTTAGAAATTCTAGAAATGACTGGTTGTTTGAATCCCTCCAGCCCCCCTCCCTCCCTCCTGTCATTCTAACTCACCCTGTCGGCACCTCATTTAAAAAACATATGAATGACTTCACGTTACTACCGTAAGATGTCCCTGAGCAAATCATGCATGCCTCTCCATGTTAACACTTACTAAAGACTAAATGAAAGCCTTTATTTCTCTATGTACCCCAGCGAGTATAGGGAGGTTTAATTTTAAGGACTAAGAATGATTTCTGGAATATCTTTAATATGGGACAATCTTTTTTTTAGCTAAATGCACTGATTTTAATCATTCTTTCCATTTATTCATTTGGGAATTAATAAGGACACTGAAATAATTTTGTAATTCACTAAAGCAAAAATCCCATTTAATTGAAAAAAATAGTTGTTAGAGGAAGGAGCCGTTATTTCAGTCATGGTGGATAAACAAGTATGGCTACACTGGTCTCTAAAGAATCTACGGAACTCCACCTCAAAGAATTACACAGCCTCCAACATAGGACAGACTGTTCCCTTCGCAAATTCAAATATAAAGAAAGAAAATACACTTGCAGTTGGTTTGTGATGGCATCCTTCATTAGTTGTCAGTTGAGACGAATCAGTTATCTTTATTTTCCCTATCCTCATTTAGAAACAGTGAAATTAAAAAGACATTGATGTTCTACTTTTCAAACAATGGGTCACTCCTGATTAAGCTTCGATTGAACATTAAACTTTTAGACTTAAAACAAATTGCCTCCTTTTTCATTTTGATTTAGATGCAATTTCCTGCTGCCCTCAGGTCTCCTGATAGTAATTAATTGATTTATGAATCAATTGAAGGGGTATTTCAAGTTGAAAATAAAGAAAAAGAAAAACTTTCTTTTTTAAAAAAAAATATGCCCAACATTTTGCAAGTGACTCAATCCTCTCTCAAATTGTCTATCTCTGTCTATAAGTGAGCACATTACACATTTACAAGGTGTGTTGAGGAAAGTTGAATAGTGAAGTTGTTCATTATTTGCCTTTGGAAAAGAGTCTTAATTCAAATACCACATCACATTATGTAATTCTTTAGCTATTTAATGAGATTTGACAGCATAATCAAATCTGAAGGATAGTAACTGTCACCAACTTCTCAATATAAGCAGCAGACTCTACTAGGTCAGACTCTACTAGGTCAGACTCTACTAGGTCAGACTCTACAAGGTCAGACTCTACGAGGTCAGACTCTACGAGGTCAGACTCTACTAGGTTAGACTCTACTAGGTCAGACTCTGCTAGGTCAGACTCTACTAGGTTAGACTCTGCTAGGTCAGACTCTGCTAGGTCAGACTCTACTAGGTTAGACTCTACTAGGTTTTGGACCCAGGTTTGAATTCTGGATCTGCTAATCATTAGTGGGGAATTTGGTCAGGCATTTTATGTGGAATATTGAATTTCTTATGTGGAATATTGAAATCTTGACATAATGCCAGAGTATTATTCTGTATTGTTATTCTTATATTGATAATATCAGTAGTAACTTCCTATGCTATAGTTTAATAATGCCTACATTAACAATAATTATATAGTGTGAGTCAGTACTCCTGAGATAAAACACTTTGAGCAGTAGCTGCCACATGGCAGCTATTCAATAAATGCTAACACTTTTGTTATTATTCTTATACTAATGGATCTTTTCATAAAGAATTATTTCATATAAATTTATTTATTTATTTATTTTAATTTGACTATAGAGGGACAGAGAGTTAGACAGAGAGAAGGAAAGTGAGAAAGCAAGCCACCAGGTCAAGGACTCAAGCCACAGACGGTCATGTGGGAGTCCAGCACCGTTAACCACCATGCCAATTTTTAAAGAATATCTTTATTTAACTTTATTTATTTTAATTTGACCAGAGAGAGACAAAGAAAGAGAGGGAGACATAGTGAGTCTTATTAAACTCTGCATTACCACTGCGTGGCATTATTTCAGGTACTTCAATAAATATGTGCCTGTTTCAATAGAATATCTCTGAATATCAGAATTATACAAAATCAAAAATGCCGTACAGAAGAGAAAATGACGGCTTTTGTATTACTCAGAAATGCTTGGAATATCCAGAGGATTTTCAGAGTATCGTTTTAGGATTAACAATTCAAAATAGTAAATAGTAGCAACCATAGTTCTTTGTAAGGCCTATAAGCAGGAAGATAAGGACTTAAGATCTTGTGACTGCAGCATGATGGTAAATCTGTGCGTCCAGAGGGAAGATTTCTTAAGTATTCGCATCTTCTCTCCCCTCACCTGTACAGTTCAACAAATGTTCATTAAACTACAGGTCATTACTTGTGCATGTTCAAAAAGAATAAAATATAGTCATTGAAATTATGCAGCAGTCAACAAGAGAAGGGAGAAATAAAGGTTAAGTATCAAGAATGTGTATAAATGTGTAGGGGGTGGTGGGGGCAGAGGGCAGATACGATTTACTGGAGCACACAACACAACTAAGGAGATGCACCTAAACACGTGTCTGTGTATACAGTCACAATGGATTTACCTGCACAGGTAAACATACTTCATAAATACGTGCACATTTCTTATGCATGAGATAAATTTTACTAAGAAGAAAGTGTTGAAACAGAGACCTTCAGAGGGTGGTAATGCTGAATGATGGGTTGGGGATTCAGGGGAGGGACTTTCTGGGAGAAGCACTTTCTGAACTTAATCTTTTTAATTTCTTTATTTCCTATTTTTAAATCATAACTCTGCATTGCCATATAATAGTAGTGCAAATTTATAGGGTATATAGTGTAGTTTTTCAATGTCTGAATGCAACGTCCAATGATTCAATCAAGGCAATGAATGGATCCACCTTTCGAACACCGTTACTTGGCACTGTGAACACTGGAAATCCTTTCTTCTAGCTGTTTTGAACAACGCATTAAATTGTCACCCATTTCATGACTCTACTATTGCACTCACTCTGGATCTCTCTGCACTTCTGTGTCGGTTAACCACTTCCACTTTTGTATCTATTAACCAAGTTTTCTCCCTCTCTCTCTCTCTCTCTCTCTCTCTCTCTCTCGTACTCTCCCCCACTCCTCCCACTGCCCAGCTTCAGCTTCTGGTAGCCATTGTTTCACTCTCCATTTCTATGCAAATTGAAACCCACTGAGATATCACCTCATTCCAATGAGAATGATTGCTGTCAAAAACCAAAACAAACAAAAACGAATAATAATTTCAGGTGAATACTTGGAGAAAGCGAGACTCTTGTGCCCTTTGGTAGAAATGTAAGTAAGTATGGTCATTATGAAAAACAGAATGGAATTCCTCAGAAAACTAGAACAACTTTAAAATCCAGAAATTCCACTCTTGTTGCCATTTCCAGAGGAAAAGAAGTCAGTCTGTGGAAGAGCTCTCTGCACTCACGCTGCTGCAGCAGTGTTTGCAATGGCAAAGACGTGGACCCCACCAAAGTCCGTCCGTGGTGCACTGGTAAAGGGAGAACGGTCCGTGCACAATGAATGTCAGTCAGACATAAAAAGGGACGAACTCCTGTTATTTGCAGCAACATGACAAGCCAGGAAGAAACTGAGCTTAGTGGAATAAGCAAGGCACTGAAGGACAAGTACCTCACGCTCTTACTCAGCTGACTGCTGAAAGATAAAATGTAGTTACAAGAAGTGGTGAGATTACTGCAAGCAAAGGGAAAAACGTGCCAAAGCAGACGGATGATCAGTTACCTCCCTGTGTAGCTGGGATCTCTGAGTCTGGCATTAACTGGCTAAAATGGTTGTCTCGAACAATGACATGAATATGGAGTAATAGAAGGTCATTGGGGATCATAAGGCAATGCCAAGCCATTTGGACTTGGATGGTAATCAGTAGAAACCATTAAGCTTCTAAACAGGAAGAAAGAAACTTGATTAGATTACTTCGATGTCTCAGTTCTAACACTCAATGCTTTTAAGTATTATATATAGGCATAATACATGAATGATCTTTTTCAAAAATAGTATGTGTACATAAAATTACTCTTAAAATATAACCAAAAATCACAGACATATATGCTTATCATTTTTGTAAATTACGCCTGAGCCATGTTATGTGTATAAAGTGAAAAATAAATATTACTTTCACATTTATTATGAGTGTAGGCTGGAAGAGATATTTGTTAAACAAAGCCATTACAGCCATGAAAGAAGACATATTTGATTTTTAAATTGTCAAAATGTTTTTGCTATTACAGCTCAATAATGCGAACTATCAACAACAGAATGTGGAGATAAAATCTATTTACAGCAAAAGTCATCATAGACTAGTTTTTTCCAAAACAAAATTCTTTTCCTCTGTTAGCCTGGCTGTGGTAACCCAATTTCCTGGTCTATACAGTAGCATTGAGTGGTGTGTAAGACACCTAACACAGTTGGAGAGTGAAGATTTCTGTCTGTCCCTCTTCTTTAATGACGTGTCATGAGAACGTGTGTCGCTGCGATGTTCGTACTTCCTGATGTACTAAATCTGGTAAAAAATTGCTGAGATAGGATGCTCTTCTATTTTTCTTAATTTAATGAGAAAATGTGCGTTTAAGTCCCTAACAGTAAATGAATAGTATAGAAATCTCGACTAATAGAAGCTTGTTAACATTTTTTATAAATCATTGTTTAATTCCCTGTCTTAAATTGAGCATTGGTATTTCAAGGCTGGAAAAGATGTTAAGAATCAGTCAGGCAAATCTCTCCATGCTCTCACCTACAATTTTTTTCCCCCTCAGAAGGTATGTTCACTGGCCAGAGATCGCGGCGGGAGGGTAGAGAAAGCAGCCCTCGATGTGGGATGGTCACACCATAACCCCTTCTCCATCTCTTCATCCTGTCAGAATTTTGGGTATGCACATGCACATGCCTGGTATATTTTTCAAGCTAATGGAAGAAGGATTTGAATCGTGCAACTAGCTATGTGGAATCCGGCTCCCTTAGTTACCAGGTCATGGGGCCAGTGCTGGTGAATTCCTTACTATGTTTTCTTTTAACATCTGAATGAATTATTTGTAAATAAGATGAGGTTTTTACTCAGCATAAAGAGAACTAGTTAGTGGGAAAGCCACGGATAGATTCTGAAGCTCTTATTTATTTATTTATTTATTTATTTAGTTTTTGAAGAGTATTTACTATAGGGCATGTGTGCTTTCCAGAAAGACAGAGAGAGATAGAGAGATAGAATGTGAGAAATCACCCCCCAGGGGGGAATGGCCACACTGCAATCCCTTCTCCTCCATTCTTCTCTTGGGATCTTGGACACGCATGTACACAGGCCCGGCATGAGTTTAAGCCACTGGGTCTGGGACTTGAACCGTGGTCAACTACACAGGAGTCCAGCGATGTAGCCATTATGCCATCTGGTCCCTGAGACTCTTATTTAAGAGACCAGTGCTTGTTCTAGTACCCCTGCTAACAAGCTATAGCACTGGGTAAATTTCCTAATCTATCTATCAAAACTGCCAGTGAGGGACCAGCTGGTGGCATGGTGGTGAAGGTGCTAGATTCCCACATGACTGATAGCAGTTCAAGTCCCAAATCTGGCAGCTTGAATATCACAACAGAGCAACAAATAAATAAATAAATAAATGTTCTTTTAAAACTTGACAGTTATTCACAACATAGAAATAACTAGCAACTAGCAGTAAGAAAGGAGAAGGGAAGTAAAGGCATGTGAAAGTCAATCCCCCCAGCTATACAGCACAGTGTCTGAATTTTGCTTCGCACCTTCAGTTTAGTGAGACAAAAAAAATGCTGAAAATAATAGAAACTGAACTCCAATAACATATTCACTTTAAAAGTTCTCCCAACAATGGAGGAAGCATATCACAAGAGAAAAATCATAAATACATATATAATATGCACACATATGTAAAGCACAAAGATTTAAGAAATAAAATCATATACACATCTACAAAAATGTTAATGTCGTATATGAGTAAAATATCTGCACCGGAAATCTTCCCATGCTCCCTTTGCTGGAATCATTCTAATTTTTAAATAGAGGTCTTCGGTTACATAAATATCCCTGCAAGTTCTGAATTCTTTTTTACATTTTTCACTACTTCCAATGTGTCACACTTCATGTTTAGTCTGTCTGTCTTCTGACTAGCTCGGTTGAACTGTGATAAGAAGAGCAAAGTCAGGGCTCGATCCCATGCAGACTGAAAGGCCTGCCACTGAGAAACGTTTCTTTTCTGGGTGACCATTTCCATTCTCGTTAGTGATCTTGAAACTGTACACTGCAGTCTGAAAGGAAAACTGATTCAGCATAGAAAAACAGGCTAATCTGAATAGTTATAACCGCTAGAGGAACCACGTTACTTGGGGCATTAGATGGCTAGGACCGTCTGTGGGGTGTATTATGGTGATGACAAGGGATAATCGCAAATATCAGTATTCATTTTGTTTTATAAATATTTTAGGAATAATAATAAGCTGGAGGCAGTGTGGGAAGAGGGTAGCGGAAGGGGGAAGGTGAGGAAAGAAATTAAGGAGAAAAATAGAAAGGCAGGACATTTATAAGACACAGAAATGAAATATTATCTGTTGATGACAGCATGCTGGTGTGAAGTGTATTCATGCTGGGTCAGTTCACTTTACAAGTGAGGTACAGTGACTGAATGCAAAAATTAAAAATTTAAAAATGAAATAATGATAAGCAATGATAGAAGTGAAACCTAAGCTAGAAATGGAGACAAGATGGTAACATTTGAATTTTTTTTTTTGAGAGGTTTTCGCTATAGGGTGCGTGCGCTCTCCAGACAGAGAGAGACATAGAGACAGAAAGCGAGAAATCACCCTCCAGGGAGGATGGCCACGCCACAATCCCTTCTCCTCCATTCTCCTCTCGGGATCTCCTGGCGGGAGTTCTAAGCCACAGGGTCCGGGACGCAAACCGTGGTCAACTACGTGGGAGTCCAGCGACATAGCCATTACGCTAACTGCTGGTTCCCAACATCTGAAATTTTAACCATGACACAACTCTGCAAGAAATTCATACATTTCATAGAACATACATTCAGTAAACTTGTGCTAGAAAAATAAGTGATTATACTTTCCATGAATTTAATTCATCATTAAAACAGAACATTATTACATCAACCAATATTTAAAAAACTTATTATTTCCAAACTATATTCCCTACACAACTGCTATGAAAATGTTTAACGGATTGTCTCATTTTGCATTCAAGGCCTATGCCAAAGACCATGGAAGCATGAAGAAAGAAACACTGGGAGAGAAGATAAAAGAAAAGTGGAACCAAATGCTTCTCTGCCGTACTGTGGGCTCTCTGTCTCTTTCCAGAATGGATTTCTCTTTCAATAAATAAAGCATTGGGCTTGGGATTCATTTTGCAGATGAACTGCCCATAATAAATGATGTATCCTGGAATTTCAAAATTAAAAGAAATGCATATTTAGGGAACACTAGAAATAATCCATTTTATTTAAAATATTAAAAAGGGGGAAAGATTTTAATTAAAAAAAAGATCGTTCTAATGAACAAAACCATAGTCCACAATCTGAAGTTGAAAGTACATCCTCCATTAAATACAAAATTAAATTAAAACTAATAGTATCTCTAGACTATGACATCCAAGTGGCCACACAACCTGGCAGTAATGGCAATAAAAACATTCCACTCATCCAGGTGTTGACATGACACTTTGATGGTGACCCTAGGAGAATTCTTAACATAATTGTACCTGTTTGCAGTTAGGGTGCTATAATTCCAAATGTCTCAGATTTTAGATTTGATATTTTTCTTGTTTTATTTTGTACATCACCGTTTACGACTAACTCATCATTTCTCTATCCTGGCTACACCATAGAATCACCTGGAAAGCTACTAAAAATCACTAATGCCTGGGCCTCTTCCAGAAAAATTAATCAGAAGTCTGACCTTAAAAGACACCTTTTAACAAAATTCCTTTTATAAGAAGCAATTGCTTTCACCTTTTGCTGATCTGACTGAGAAGAATAAGATGTTGTTAATAGAAGATACCTTCTAACCAATTTAAACTATGTGGTAGTGATGATCTGATTTTATAACATTTAAACAATGTTTTCCAGGACCAGCAGATGGCGTAATGGTTACATTATGGTTACATACTCCCACATAGTCAACCCAGGTTCGAGCCCCAGACCTGGCTGCTTAAAACTCATGCTGGGCGCGAGTGCATGCGCGCCTATAGTCCCAAGAGGAGAATTAGAGGAGAAGGGATTGCAGCATTGCCATCCCCCCCTGGGGGGAGTAATTTCTCGCTTTATGTCTCTCTGTCTTTCTCTGTCTCTTTGGTGAGTGCATGCACCCTGTAGCAAAAATTCTCTTAAAAAAAATTCCTACCTTTGGAAATAAATACATGATGAAAACTAGTAAGTAATATGTTGAGCTCCCATGACATCTTTATTTCTGTAGATCCTACTGCCTTTGCCAACAAAATATAGAGATCAAGTTCTATCTATTATGTATATGTGACTCTATCAAGAATTACATAAATGCAAGAATAATTTGATGTGATTAGAAAATGTGACCTGAAATTATGCCTGGAAGAAAAGTTTCAGCAGTGACAACAAAAAATGCTTGAAGTTAGAATGCAGGGCAAAAAAGCATAATTATAAATTAAAAGCATACCACTATCATGCATGGAAAATACTGAGAAAGTGTTTGAGGAAATAACAATAACATATAGCAATGTTTATGGGGTTATAAATTACCTTTTCTCTTTATACTATTGGTTTTTTTTTCTATTTTCTCAACAATGTGCTGGTATTATATTTCTGAATAAAAGCCCCTGAATTGGAAAACTGCATAATCTAAGTTTAGTGGAATGCTCATCTGCAACACACTTGGCTTATAGTCAGAATTATCCCCACGTTCAAAAAAAGAAGTCAAACTTCACAATATATGTGCTTTTTCTGCTCTGGGTAATTTATGCTTTATATTCATTTACTGCAATTCAGTAGCTTTTGTGATCTTTTTTCTCCATGTTTGGTACAATATAAAAGACATTTCAAAAAAAAATAGGGACTGGCAGGTGGCATGGTGGTTAAGGGGTGCTGGACTCCCACATGGCCAACTATGGTTCGAGTCCCAGACCTAGCGGTTTGCTTTCTCACTTTTGCTCTCTCTCTCTCTCTCTCCCTCTCTCTCTCTGTACATCTCTGGTCAAATTAAAACAAGTAAATAAATAAATAAAGTTAAATAAATCATTCTTTAAGAATAAATAAAGAAATAAATAGACCAATTGCTTGTTAAATTTGGTATTAAGAATATGCATTGGCCCAGCAAAATAGCTACAGATAGGCAGGCATGCTGCTGGAATTTAAGCTTCCCTGCTCACTGACTTGTTCATAAAGAAAGCAAATGTGGACCGGGAATTGTTCGGTCTCCTCTGAGAAATCAGCCAGAGACCTGAGGAAGGAATGGGGGTGATCGGGGCTCGCCTATTCTATCTGCCTTGGAGAGAGGCAGATTGTAGGGAGGACTGAGAACCAACTCAGCACAACCCATCAACTACCTGGGTGCACAGCTGAGATTCAAAACCAGTAGTGGCCGGACCTCTCTGCCCACGATGCCTTGCCTTGCTGCAGAGGACCCTTTGGTGAGCAAACACTGGGATCAGCAGCGTTCCCCGAGGTTCCTCCACAGCCATGTGCACATTTCAGCTGAATTTACACTGAAAATATTTTAGTCCTTCCTGTGACAAAATGGTTTCTTTTTGTTATAATCTACCCTCTCCACCTAGTTCTTTTCCAACAGCCTAGCTCCAAATAAGTTTCTGTATAAAAACAAACAAAAATATTTGACAAGTCCTCTGACCTTACTTGCACTAGCAGAAAAGGGAAAATGATGTCTTTGTCCTCCAAATAGTAGGATAAGGATTTCTTCTTCTAGTCGTGTGGCTGTTCTATTAAGCATCACTCATCAAACTCCGAGGCACAGTGCTTACTTTAATCAAGGTGCTAGGGCATGAAGTCTTCATTTGTATTCTGAGCTCTTCCTCGGACTAAAATCCCTTGGCACCTTAAAAAGAAACAGCTCGACTCTCCTTTCGGGGTGCGAGGCTTTTGGTTGGCCTGCTTCCTGCTGTTCTGTTTCTGTTTAGTTCTCCCTTTCTGCCCTCACAGTGCGTGAAGTATGGCAGTGACCTGAAGAATGATTGACCCGCCAGCCCGACAGGTCCAGGGGACTAAGGAGGCTTGAAGAATGTGGTCCTGGGCTTACTCAGGCTTTCTCATCAGCCTTGGGAGAACAAATTTTTCTTTGGATTTTCTCTCACTGAGCTACAGAAAAAACAATGCTCTGAAAAGAGTCACTCTTCTATTTGTCCAAAGGATACTGACATGCGGAAATGCGAGGTTATGTTGTGAAATAATAATTCACTGTTGCCTAAATAGGGGTGAAAAACAAAAAAGAAACACACGTCTAGTTGGCGTCAATCTGAGGAGTGAAGGTAGAAAAAGGAGGTAAGGCAGAGGTCACGTCTGTGTGCCCATGGGAAGAGAAGGGGCATGGGTCTCTCTTTTGCTCCCCACAAACATGAGCCATCTTTACTCTGGCCAATCCAATTGCCCTAACAAGATATTTGGCCTGCATTACACGTAGATGCATAATTTGATTTCCTCTTTAAGAATATTCTACTTCCTACTGATGCAATTCATATTATTTTTTAAAGAATTATTTTTATTTAATTTTATTTATTATTATTATTTTTAAAATTTGCTATAGAGCATGTGAGTTCTTTAATGCAAATAAAACCATCCTCATTCACACCTAGAAATAAAAGCTTAGAAAACAAAGCCAGATTTGAAGGAACATTAAAACATTGTTCTCAGGCCAGCATGGTGGCTAAGGCACTGGATCCCACATGGCCAGCTCTGCAGTTCAAGTCTCAGACCCCGTAGCTTGAAAACACATCAGGTGTGTGTGCATGCCCTAAATCCTGAAAGGAGAATGGAGGAGCAAGGATTGCAGCGTGGCCATCCCCCGGCAGGTAATTTCTCACCTTCTTTCTCTGGCAAGCAGGTAAACACGTGAGCCTTACAGTAAAAATCTTTAAAAAAAAATTGTTCTCCTAGGTGATCAAGTATCACAAATGACTCATGCCAGATTCCCGAACAGAATTCAGAAGGCGAAGTGCTGAAGAGGGAAGCAGCTGCAAAGGGTCTGGTATTACTGTGGTCACAGTAGATGGCCGACACAGATTCTTGCTGATTCTGACGAAGGTTGGGGACTAGCAACTAGAGAGGAAATGGTTTCTCCTAGGGAGTAGCTGGGAGGAGGGATGAGGTATAACTGGGGTCCCGCCCTTAGCTCCGACTCAGATGGACTAGCAGGGTCTGCGAGGCTGCCCGTACCAAGCGGCTCTCAGCCAGCAAAATGCCTCAGGCTAAGTCGGTGGGCACCGGTTCCCATCTCAACGTCCCAGGTCCACCTTCTTTCACTCCTGCCTGGACGACTGCAGTGGCCCTCCAACTGGCATGACGGTTCTTGCTCATCGATTTCAACGTGGAAGCCCCTTTCTGAAATGCAGCCCTAACGGTGTTTCCATGCATAAAATCATGACTATTCTACTTTCTCGCATAAAAATTCAGACCCCGAGCATCACAGAGATGCTGCCTCCGGCAGGAATATATAACCTATGCCTAATCATGAGGGAAAAATAGACAAACTCAAAATAAGGAATATTTTATTAAAAGATGGGGTGGAGGGCAGAAAAGACTTTGTATTTAAAAATGTAAATGTTGTAAGACAAGAAATCACAATGAGATGATACTGCCTCAAACTCATTAGGATGCCTACTGTGAAAACAAACAAACAAATAGAAAATGACAAGTGTTCGCAAGGATGTGGAAAATTAGACACCTCGTACACTACTGACAGGCTTGTAAACATGGACAGCTGCTGTGGACGACAGCATGGTGAAGCCTCACAATACGGAAAATATCACCACTTCTGGGTATCTACCGAAAATAATTGAAAGTAGAATCTTCAGGTAAACCTGAAATTAATTGATAAGCTTATAGGTATTTTTAAATTTAATATCCTATATAAATTTCTCTTCAGAAATGATGAGTTTGAGAAGTTCCTTTTCTATAGCTAGTAACCATTGGAAGAGTAGATAAAAGATAAGACATGATACAGTTTAGCACACATATTTATATATTTACATCCATTCCTATAAAAATTGTGAAGTGATACTCAGCTAGCATTAATAATGAATGGTTAAGCCTTAATTGAAGCATTTATTGAATGTATAATAGAGGCATTATGTATATTCCGAACTTGAAAACACGATGGAAGTAATACGTATGTATTTCTATACTTGTATATGAAATTATATGAAAGGTAAAACATGCGTATCTTAATAAGGCCCTGTGAGGCCAAAGGGAACATGTAATTCTGACCGGGATGTGATACCCGGACTGGGCTCTGCAGCATCGGTGGTTGCTGCGCAGAGGAAACAGTGAAGTTGAAGGACTTGAATGAAAAACCAGGCTGAGTCTACAAGTTCAGTCTCAGAGCGGGGATGTGGGAACTAAAGAGACAGGCTGGTTGAGGAAGGCCAGCTGTGACAGACTTTAAATTCCATGCAGTGTGTGGAATTGACTCTTTGCATTTTATTTGCAAACATTCTCAAATGTATAGCAAAGTAGGAGACTAAGAATGGAATGACGGGAGTAAGGATCCAAAGTCCTACACCCACTCTTAGTCTGGTACTTTCCTATACACTTGGAAACGTTTCAGGTCTACCCGAGTCCACATGCATTCGTTCATCAGCCGGGCTTATCAAAATTTCTACCTGTTTATTGTATTTCTACATGGGTGGAAATTTAAATGAATGCTGATAAATTCCGAGGAGCAGAGCTTAATTTTATTAAAGTGAAAATTTTATTTCTGTAATTACTCTGGGAGATACTTCTAGACCATAGCTGTGGCCATGTATCTTTACTAAAAATGCACTTTCTAGCTAAAGATGTTATAAAACAGCAGTTGAATTGAACAATCTGATCTTCAGTTTTGGTTGTTCTGAAAGGTATTAAATTTATGTGTTAAGGACTGAACGTCTCAGTTTATCCATGGGTCAGCTAAGAATGTGGGGATATATGTCTACTAGTTTATCAACTGACATCAGTTTTTTACCTAGAACAACAAGTATCTCCAAGGTGATAGTATTATAATTCACTCTCTCTGTTCAATCTGGTCAGTCTTTTAACAGTAAAAGTCTGAAATGCCAGAGTCTGACAATCCTCATGAAAATATATTTTGGTGAACTTTTAACTTGCACCAAATCACCAAATATTCTGTGATCTCGACACATACATTATTCAATTGCTTTATTGAAACCAAGTCGGACTTTTCATATTCTGTTTAATATCACAGAGCTAAAAGTAATAAAAATCTTTTCACTCTTTGGTATAAAAAAGCACTAGAGAAAGTATTTAAGTGGACAAGTATGTAAATAAGACTTTAAAAATAACTTTAATACTTTATATATAATTCTATATTATATATTAAATATTTTATATTAAATAATATGATGCTGTTAATGCTTTCATTTTATTTTGAAATATAAGTAAATGGTTATATAAATTGCTATAAGACTATTAAAATATGTTTTAAAGTAAACTTTAAGTACCTAAAAACATAAAGATGATTAAAAAACAGTTTTAAGGTGTGAAATAAAAATGCTGTCCTTCATTTAACCATATGTCTAAATTTGTCTTTCCTGAGAGGGAGGAAAAAAAAATCTTTGTTTGATGCAGATTTTTCTGTATCATAATTAGAAATGCAGATGGGAAGTTTAAATCGGGCAATGGTTGACAGGAGGAAAGACATTTGCTTTAAAATGGTTGGAAGTGATTTCAAGTTCAAATCCTTTCAAATGAAACAAGGTCCATTTGTCGCAGAATATAATCCAACAGCACATGGTCTGGTTAGTTGGCTCAAGTTTGGCTAAGACAAAACTGCATCTGTGGGATGAAGGCCAGTGAACAGCAGACACCAGTAAGGGGTGTTAATAAAGAAAACGAATTCGTTTTAAACTTCTGAACGCTAATGTATTAAGGCTTTCCAAATCTTTCCAAGAACTTGTCTAATATAATACTTTTCACTGAGAATTTATTACTTTGAAAGAGAAATCTATTATGCAATGAGATGTCATCCTTTTAGGAACTTACGAAACTTAAAATCATTTGTGTGTACATACATTTTAAAAACAGGAATCAATACAATTTTAGATGTGCCTAAAGGCCTCTGTGTCCCTGTCCTCTTGAGAATGTTTTCAATAATGGCCTAATGTGTTACATTAAATCCCCATGGTTGAGTCACTTATTGAGAATAAGACACAGATATTTTCAAAGGTTCTCGAAAATATATAAACTTGAAAGAATAAAAGGCTAACTTACTAGCTTTTATTGAGTATCCTAACCAGTGTATTTAGCACTGAAGATATGTAACTAAGTAAAAATGTTTTTCCTAGTGAGAAACAACTTAGAATATTCACTTGCATCAAGTTATTATCCGTGAAGGTTCTGAGAATTCAGGAGGTGGTGGTCAATCAGTAGAAGGTGCTAGAGCAAGGTGGTAGGCAGGGAAATGAACAGAGGGAGAGGGACCGAAATCACAGGTGTGGGAAAGACCAGACAACGACGTAAACAGAACACGCCTTGAGGACCAAGAGCTTGGAGGCTTCACTCCAGCCCAGCTCTATGACTGATAAAGAAGGCAATAGAGTTATTAAGAAATAAAATGATTTCTATATAATACACTGGTTAACACAATGTTCAGTATACAGTAGCCACTTCATAAATGTTAGATGTTATTATTATCACTGCCATTTAATAATTGTGCAACCTTGGCCAAGAGACTGAAGCTCCGTTCATCATGTCCTTAGGATTGTGAAATGAACAGCAATTCCCGTGTGACGGGATATGAAATAAGCATGCCACACGATATATGAAAATCCTCACACACGTATCTTATCGTACAGTACTCATGCACCAACGTCAGTTCACGAGCAGTAATTCTACGGTCCACACTTCAGGAACACCGTGGGAACAGTGCTAGGTTTGCTAATGTGTTATCACTGTCGATGCCAGGCCATTAAGAGTGAAACAAAGATATTCTACAAGGCAGTAAGTAACCCCACATTCAAGCCTTCATGTTGTTGAATAAAACGATCCAAACAATCAATTTAACCTCAAATGTGTTTCAACTTGTAAAACACTGAGTCATTAACCTTAACAATGTCAGTGTGCTCTTACCACAAATGTCAACTAAATGAGTGTCCAGGGGGATATTTAAGAGCACAATTCATGAAGAGTGATGCACTAAAAGCATTACCAAAGCCTGTTAGAGGGAATGACCCGAGAGCACTGTGAAGGATGAAGTAACTTGGAACAGTGCGAGAGAAAGGTACACAAATGCATGGGAGAGTTTCCGCGAGGGAAAAGTTGTGTGTTTCTCTGCAGCGATTGGCTATTGCAGTTGAAGAACTGTGGGGTAACGGCCAAACTTCTTCATTTTGGGTCAAAATATTTATCCCAGATGTCTCGTTCATTATGACTGTCTCAGAACCCTCATCTATAAAGTGGTAAAAGAGTAACCCATACCCACATAGCATAGCTCAGGCAGTTATATGAGACGAGGAAACGGCCCTGAAATATAAGGAAACTTCAGAAAGTTTGTGGAAAAAGAAAGTCTGAGTTTATTTTAATGCATTTTAAAAAAACCCACCCTGCATAGTTTTTTTGTCATCATGGCATTTTCCACAAACGTTTTGAATAGCCCTCATCTATTAAAAACTAAACAAATCATGATACTGTTATTAACATTAAACAATTATAATTACCTGTACCTGTTTTTACATGTTTATATCCCTGCTTCCCATTTTAGGGTTTTAGAAAATAAGTTGCAGTGAAAAAAAAAAAATGTTCTAGGACTATTTTTTGGATCCAGCTAGAGAGGAAAAAGCCTTACTACCACAAGCCGTAGGATGTTTTATAATAGCCTGCACTTTTTTCAGTCCACTGCATGCCATTTTCTATGGAATACAGATAAATTTAGGTCCATCTGTTTTGCAATTTTGGTTATTTGTGAACTATTTAGTAGCAAAGAGCATGAAACTAACAAGGCCTGATTACTCTCTGTAATTTAAGCTATTTTCCTATGTCCCTCCTTACACTGAGTAACTGCTGGAAGGTAGATAGTATGCACGTATATCTAAACACAGAGAGAGAGAGACAGAGAGACAGAGAGACAGAGAGAGAGAACATACGCATGCAGAAATACATGTTCCGTCAGGCGTCATGTGCTGTTTCAGTCAGTGTATGACCGTGGTCCTGAAAGATCACAAAGAGCTATACCACACACCTGGGGCTGTCATTGGCTAGACCGCCAGGGCTTTTCTAAGTACAATACTCTCTATGATGTTTGCACAATGACAATATCATCAATAGTGCCAAGACTGAGAAATCTTAAAAGAATATTCAACATAATCTTATGGCAGGAGTCATTATAATGCTGTTTATAGATGAGGAGATTAAACAGGTTGAGTGTTCCTTATTGGAAGTGCTAGCCATCAGCGGTGTTAAAGACTGGGCTTTGTTCAGATTTCAGAGTATGTGCGTGTAGAATGAGACATCTTATGGATGGGATCCAAGCCTAAACACAAAATGCATTTCTTGTTTTCTTGAGGTTTCTTTACTTTTTCCATGAGCGAGAGAGATACAAAGAGACAGGGAGACAGAGAGAAGAGGGAGGCGCCACTCCCAGCTCCCCACCAGGAGGGATGCCGCAGGCCGTCCCCGGATCACAGGCAGGCTGTGCACCCGTGTGTTCTGTGGGAGGTCTGAAGGCACGAACCCAGGACCTCCCCAGGCAGGGCAGCCTTACAGTGTGGCCACCATGTGCCTCTCATTTAGGGCTCGGCCATGCCTTTATACCCATAGCCATTTTGACTCTGATTAGTCGTCTGTGGAATTTTCCACCTGAGGCACTCCTAAGGTTTGAATACCTACCTGGAATTCATGGGTTGGGGCTTGGCTGTAGGGTAAAGGTGTTAGTGAAGATCGAGTCCCTTCACAGTATCTTGGGGCTGCTGCGTGTGATGAGGTCATCAGGGTGAAGCGCCCGTGACCGAGTTTGGTGCATTGGAAGGGGGAAAGGGGGACCAGAGGAGCAGAACTCTGCAGACAGCCCCAGCGTGCAAGCTCTGCCTCCACCTCCTCACATATCGTAGCCTCGCCAGCAGTTGGTCCCTGGACCTCGGCCTCTAAACCACGGGCCGAAGAGACCTCTGCTTCTTCATTAATCGCCTACTCTCAGCTATTTCTCGCAGCAGCACAGTAACAGGCAAGACAGGTGTTATGTGAGTGCTGAAACTGGTTCAGACTTTGGAGTATTTTGCATTTTGAATTTTTGGATTAGGGATATTCATACTATATTTTAATAGATTTTAGAACCGTTTTAAAGACTGCAAGCCAGTAAGACACAAAGCTGGAATTAAAATCCAGACTCTGAAGGCAAAAGTCTAACTTGCTCACAGACTTTTCCCTGAGAGACCTTGTGCCCCTTGCCCCAGGAAGAGTCAGAGACATGGTTGCCATAGTGATTACTGAGGCTTCCCAGGGGTGGCACTCCAGCCTCAGCCTCACACCCATGGACGATTGTTTTCCTTCACGAACTAACAGAGGAGAGGTCTCAAACAAGTGGGGAGATGGCTGACGTGTGGAGCACACATTCCCCGAATTCAAAGTTCAGCTACGTTGTACTGGCTGCTTTCATAGAGATAGGAAACTTGCTTTGAAAAGTGCTAATGAGAGTTGAAAGTTACCTTCAAGAGGTTATGCATATTTCAGAAGAAATAAAAGTCATTATGCATTCTCTCTAAAGAGGATACAATCTCAAACTGTCAAAACCCTAAACTCTTCTACATATATTACATATAAATGCCATCTTTTAAAAACCTCTTTCCATTTTTTTCTTCTAAATTAGCTTAGTGGGCCATGGTATTACAGTATCTTGGTCTGGCTCGTGAATAATGTGACAGGTAATTTTTCTACTTCTCCTTGCTTATAGTTAAGTTTGACTGAAGATATGGAAAACAACTTTTATGACTAAGGTGGTAAAAATAAATGTTCTGTAAGCTACACAGAGCTAGGTTCTGGACAGCTAGCATAAAATATTGCATCGTGAATTTATATCTGCCAATAAATAATTTTAAAAACTGGGGAGATTTCATACTAATGTGCACTAAAATATTTTCTCAAAACAAATTGATAATGTAGTAATAATCTCGATGTATCTGTCGTGTTACTGGAAAGCAGGCTTTTCAGCATTGAAAAAGTATTCTGTTTGGATGTGCTCAAAAGATAAAGAGCAAATAAATAACATTCAAAACTGGGGGACATTAATTTTAAGGATGAAATAAATGCTGCATAGGTAAAGAGAACGGCGACACTCAGACCATCACGATGCTACTCGTCTGCGCCTCTCTCAATGGACAAGGGCATGCCTTCTGTGAGAGCCCATGGTTGGAGATAACACGGAATTCCAAGATAGTTCAATTTGGCTCCGTTTAGTTTATAATGACCATGATTACATCTAAACTATTATAAGCAAACCACCATCTGGAACCACAGCAAATCAAGATTCTATTTTGTGTGACGACCAGTCACGGGAGGCGTATGCAGATTTCTACTCTGCAATATTATAAAGGGCAGTAGATGAGCTTGCAGGCCAATGAGCCCAGCTAGCCGGAATGTAAACAAATGTACAGTGTGGCGCCTGGACAGACTTGAGCGCCCTCTCAGGGCCTCCTGACCCAAGCTGCTAAAGTTCTTTTAAAAAACAGGAGAGAAAATTGACATTGAAGATACTGAATCTGTATTTAAAAGTGGTATAGAAAGAACAAGAACGTTAGGAGTTTTGTACGTGGGTCACAGGATCATGCAAATACTTTCATAAATAAAACCACAATGTAGTCAAGTCAGAACCTACAAGTCAATTTCCTGAAATCATCGGTAGTGGTTTACGTTAAGTTCATATCTTACGTTCGTTATGGGTTGAATTGTATCCCCCCAAAAAGCTGCTAAACACATGACTCCCAAATAGGTGACTGTGGCCTTCCTGAAAAATGGGGTCTCTGAGGGTCAAGTTAAGGTGAGGTTTTGAGGGTGGGCCGTTCTCTAATATCACTGTATCCTATAAAAAGTAGAAACTTAGACACGGACAAGAGAGAATGCCATGGGAAGACTGGAATCATGCTGCCACAGTCCACAGATGACAAAGAAGTCCACACACACCAAGATCTGAGAGAGCAGTATAAAACGGGGCCCCTCACAGCCTCAGGAGGACCCAGCCATGCCTGCTGTCACCTGGATCTGGGACTTCTGGTTTCCAGAGGAAACAATTCATCAATTGTCCAAGTCACCCAGTTTGTGATATTTTGTCTTCCAAACTCTAAGAAATGAACACACTGTTTAAGAGCTTAATCTCTTTCAAGATATTAACTCATGATTCTAAACCCTAGGAACAAATACAGTATGCAAAGATAGTTAGTAATAAAACTTGTAGCCCTAGTTAGCATTTTCAGTCAATATTAGGAGGAAAAAACAGAGTAACTTCAAAGGGTCATCCTCTTCGATATCACGATAATGATATAAACGATATTTTCATTGAAAGGAAAGTTATGTTATTTATGGAACCATTAAGAACTGCTCACTGATGGGGTCAGCAGGTGGTGTGGTGGTGAAGGCACTGGACTCCCACATGGCTGACAGCAGTTTGAGTCCTGGACTTGGTGGCTTTCTCTCTCTTTCTTGTGAGTGCAAGTGTCCTATAGAAAATTAAATGATCTGGTGAGTGCAAGTGTCCTATAGAAAATTAAATGATAACAACCATAAATAAAATTAAATAAATAATTTTTTTAAAAAAGCAGAATTGCTCACTGAAAACACAGAAGATTGTAAGCCACGAGGAGAAAGGGGAGAAATTGCATGATCAAGGCTGCTTTTTAGGAAGTTATTCTTCAAGCAGTTCATAGGATGGACTGGTTTACACGAAGGGGCTGAAAGTCTGGATGTGAGACTAACAGTTCTAAGTGTAAGGGAATGATGGATGGCTCAAATGAGGTAGCAATTATTGGAGATTAAATGACAGTATAAAACAGATTACAAGGAAAATAACTGGGCGCAGCACTAGAGTAGCTGGCAAACCAGGAGTTAGAAGAACTGGTGGAGGGATGGTAAAGACGAAAATGGTCTGCTATAATCTCAAGATTGGAGCTTGGGGTGATCTCCGGGCAGTGTTCTGGGTAAGCGATACAACAGAAGAGAGGATTCTGGGTTAAAGGGCATCATCATGCATGGACACCTTCATGAGTCGAGTGAACTCTATCAGTAGTCAATCCATGGGTGTTTCTAGGAATTGACCCTAAATATTATTAAGGAACAGTCGCATCCATGGTACTGTCACTTCAGGGCATTGGCACAATGGTTGGTAGGCTCGTAAAATCTCTTTGCTGAAATCCTGTCTCTATAATTTATCATTTTATAGAACAGCTTCAGATTTTTATTTCACCCCCATATCCCCTTTGAGGCATAGCTTTTCTACATAGATCTATATTGCATAAAGTGCCTAGGAATCTATGGTGATGTTTATATAAGTATATAATAATTCCAGGATAGGTTTAAATGAAGCCCTCAGTGTGAGATGCTCAGATACCGCTACTGTCCGTAGAAATTGCCGGGCACTGGGCTTTGGCTTCCTTTTATCACCATTTGTTTGCTTGCACACGTGCCTGGGTGCTCTAAAGAGATTATGCATCCCTTGAGCTCCAGGGCTTAGACCACAGCTTTATCTATTCTTAATACAGCACATGGTGTTCTACACATAGTTTGTGATCAATTAAACCAAACTGAGGACAATGCTTAACATTTTTAGAAAGGGAAAGATTAGCTCCTGTTCTGTTACCATGACATATTTGTTCTCCTTTTTTTTTTTTTTTTTTTTTCTCTCTGGAATATTTTCCTCAAATATAAACTCATCTAACAGATGTTTTTAGGAAACTTCTAGCCTATAGGTCTGATGTTTCTCTTAGGGCCAGAGTTAAAGCTTCTGCTTAAAATACATTAAATGCCATTCTTCATCTTGAAAGAAATGCTTTTTCATACATAAGAAAATTGAGAGAGAAACCAATAATAAAACAGATCAAATAGAGATATCCTGAGTAGCATTTAGATTCAAGAATCTATACCTTCCACCTCCACACTAACCCCATCCACTCACCTACTCAAGATGAAGTATCATTTTTCCCCATGGCACCTCCTAACAAATGATACTGGGGAATGATCGAGTGCGATGTGGTAGGAGTCTATTTTTTGTTGCTTCACAGGTTAATCATAGTGTAGTAACAGCACGAGCTCTTTCGAAGGGGGTAGCATGCCCACTAGACAGAGACATCAATCATGCTCTAGGCTCTCAGCAGCCTGCACACGTGCACACACGGCCGTCCCTGAGCACACACATACCTTTGTTCAGCACTAAAAGCAAATACCCATAATTTTAAAATTATGTCCTTGGTATCATTAAACTCTGATTTATGTACACTTCTAACTTCAATGTTTTTTTTCATTGTCCCCTGTCTCCCACCCTCTCAGGAAATGCTATGACCTTGTTGAAGGAGTCTTATATACTACTGATGTTTCCTTACAGTGGTTTGAAGCAATGTAGTGTGGGTCTTTCATAAGGCAGTCTCGGACACCTGTCAACCTGGTCATCACACATTTCCTGTTTTCCAGTTTCAACACCTCGCATGCTTCTAAGCTACAAGTTCAGCCTTCAAAATCTGTGAAAGTGGATTTGCAGAAAGATTCATACTTCGGTAACCTCAATCAGAGAATTCTTTATCAGTGCTTCCTGGTACTGATTACCAATTACCAATTTATAATTTCTTATGAGGGCTCCTCAAGGTAGCACCTAATGCCATATTAGCTCTGTGTTTACATATGGAGGAAGATTTAAATATCTTGATTTATGCAAACACTCATTGCCAAATATGGACTCTATACTGAACATTCCTTATGAAACATTTAAACAAGTCAGGAAATGAATGCTGAAGAAGTTAATATAAGAAAAAATAATTGAAATAACATATTTGTAAAGAGTTTTATGCATGACTTCGACAAGGGTAACATAGAAGAGCATTCTAATGCTCTGTCATGAAGCAATATTGCATCTTAAAATGTGCTTCTGTTCAGGGAAGTCTTTCTTCACCATGTCTAGGAGCTTAAATTATTTACACTCTGAACCGTACTTCATGCCTAGAAATTCATCCTAGAAGATTTAGAGAGGGGAACAATATCAATTCTAAAAATGTTCAACAAAAAATAATTACAATAACAAAACAATGCAACTTGATATCCAACAGCAGGTGAACAGTTATAGCAATCATGATACTATACCATAGTCATTTTGTTTTTAAATAATATGAAAGGCTATATGAATATTGCTTTAAATAAATAAATATGATTAACATATATACATGATCAAAATATTAAAAGAAAGAAAATGGCAAGAAAGCAAGTTTTTGAGAGTAAAGAAAATAAAAAGAAAAATTGAGAAGGGAAGATTAAATTTTGGCAGCATTTAGTAGTTACGTTCAAAATATTAGCAAAAGTTGTATCCATATATTTATTTATTCATCATCCATCCATTCATTTAATAAGCATAAAATTACCCATTACTATAATTTAAGCTATGAGTAGAACTATTTAGCTTTGTGGTATAATATTTTATTTCTATTATGCTACATAGAAGGGTTCTTTTAGCAAGAGATGAAAGGTCTTCAAAATGTTAATGGAAAAGTATTATGAAAATCTACTCATGGATTTCAAAAAATGTTTGTGCCAGAATGAACTCATGCCATAATTTCATTTTCCATGAGCTTTTTCAAATCCCTTCTTATAACCTAGTACTGGGCTATCAATCAAATATAAGAAACCTGAATTAGTCTGGAGTAAATTCTTTTTTATTTGTTTTTGTTTTTTAAGTTTTTGTCATAGGGTTTGTGTGCTTGCCAGAGAGAGAGAGAGAGAGAGAGAGAGAGAGAGTGAGAGAGTGAGAATCACCCCCTGGGGGGATGGCCATGCTGCAATCCGTTCTCTGTTCTCCTCTTGGGATTTTGGGCACACGCACACACACTCAGTGTAAGTTTCAGCTGGCAGGTCTGGAACTTGTGCTGTGTTGGGCCATGTAGGAATTCAAAGTTTTTAATCATTACACCACCTTCTGGTCCCCTGACTAAATTCTTAATCAACAGTGTCTACTTTCTTTTGATAGTTTTAGTTTAGAAATTATATTTTCTTTACTAAGATTCAAACATATTATGAAAAAGCTATGCATTGATTTCAAAATTCTTTACATCAAAATAAACTCCTACGTTGGCTCTATTTTTCGTGAACTTTTTGAAGTCTCCTGTGTCCACCTCTCTACAAATTCTTCCCATTTTGTAGTTTTTGTGATAGTGTGTGTGTGCTTGAGAGAGAGAGAGAGAGAGAGAGAGAGAGAGTGAGAGAGTGAGAATCACCCCCTGGGGGGATGGCCATGCTGCAATCCGTTCTCTGTTCTCCTCTTGGGATTTTGGGCACACGCACACACACTCAGTGTAAGTTTCAGCTGGCAGGTCTGGAACTTGTGCTGTGTTGGGCCATGTAGGAATTCAAAGTTTTTAATCATTACACCACCTTCTGGTCCCCTGACTAAATTCTTAATCAACAGTGTCTACTTTCTTTTGATAGTTTTAGTTTAGAAATTATATTTTCTTTACTAAGATTCAAACATATTATGAAAAAGCTATGCATTGATTTCAAAATTCTTTACATCAAAATAAACTCCTACGTTGGCTCTATTTTTCGTGAACTTTTTGAAGTCTCCTGTGTCCACCTCTCTACAAATTCTTCCCAGTAGTAATGGTCATACTCTAACCTGGAGTTGAGGGCAGTCAGCAAGCACTGAAGCTTGCCCAGTGTGTGTTCAAGGTTAGATTACGATTTTACTGCTTAGAAATTCTCTTAAAATGTGAGACCAGCAGATGGCATAATGGTTACATCACTGGACTCCCATATGACTGACTGACATTCGAGTTCTGGACCCAGAGGATTGGAACTCACACCAAATATGTGTGGACACATACTCAAAATCCTGAGAGGAGAATAGAGTAGAAGGGATTGCAGTGTGACCATCCCCCAGAGGAGTCATTTCTCACTTTCTGTCTCTCTCTGTCTCTCTGGCAAGTGCACATGCCCTATAGCAAAAATCTCTCACTCAAAAAAAAAATATTCAGACACTGTGCCTCTTTACCTGAAGATTCTTAATTTAGAACATTTTCTTACTTCTTTTTATGATCCTTTAAGCTTGATCTTTTGGAATATATTTATCTTTGAAGTAATTTGCTATGTTGAGTACCACTAAATAGACACACCTTTTCAAACTGAGCTAGGCAACGCTCCACACAGCTGATATTGCCAGTGACACTGCCAGTGACACTGGTTCAGGTCTCCAGGGTTCCTAAGGACAACTCTTAGGTGTCACGCCCAGGCATCTGGGCTGATTTACTCAAGAATACTTACCTTTCTTATGTTAGGACTTACTGCCTTTTGGTATATCTAATACTCAGGTTCTAGAGTTTGGGCATGTTTTATTCCCAACATCTTTCTATCTTAAATCAACACAGACATATGGGTACACCCACTAGACTTCCAGCTCAAGTTCTAGTATCTCAGAATTCTCTACTCAAATGACCCCTTTATATCTCCTTCCAGCGATCAAACGACCCTCTCATTCAGGTCTGCCATCTTCAGAGAAAACTGGTGTAAAGAATTTTACAGTTTAACTGCAACCTTAAGCCTGGGGAGTGGGCAAAGAACAGCTGTTTGTGGAGTTACGGATTGTAAATCAAAGTGCAGGCTGGAGTGTCCACACACAGGCGTGCAAGTCCCCTCAAGGTATGAGACAGAGTAAAAGCTGGCAGGAAAAGAAGAGCAGGTTAAGAACCAAAGGTCAAGGTTGTGGGGGCCGGTTCTTCCTCTGTCACCACATTTTGGTATGAGATTCTCAGGAGTTTGGAGTGTTAAATTCCAACCTAGCCTTTCCAAGCTTGTTGAGCAGGTATTTGTCACATGAGAAGGGAAAAAAATACCTATTTAACAATACAAAATTTCTAATGCTTTTAAAAGAATCATCAATGAATAAAAACAAAGCAACGAAGTGCTGATTTGAAGAGATGAAAATGACCTTGTACATAAAGAGACTGGTTTTTCCAACTTACCCTCTTTTCAGTGCACCATAAACACTACATTAGCTATACTTAAAATGTCTCAAGGCTAAAGCTATTGGCAAGAGACTATAGAAATCAAAATACTGAGAAATGTTTTGTTTTCTTTCAGCAGAATTCTCTCCATTCATTTAAAATCAAGGGGACAGGGCATCAGGAAGGGGGAACAAGGACGAATGCAGCCCTCTAGAGAGTAATATATAGCCAAGAACTTTCCTCGAGGAGCAACAGCAATCCCTGTAAGCCAGGTGGTGTTGGTTTTGATCCATCTTATAATTTTTTAATATTTATGAGACTCCAAGGCCACTGTTGTGCCTCTCTTTGTGTTTTATAATAAAGCATTGGCTTGTTTAAAATAATAGCAACAACACACTATAAGTTTCTGTGTTTGTAAGCTAAGAAACAGATGTAGAAGACCTACAATTCTGGGTGAAATTAAATAGGATGGAACTGTGGAGATCTGGAAATGGACAAAAAAAAAAATGAATTCATGGCTTTAGTCATCATCCACAGCTATTTGTACTCCAGATATGCCATTTCCGCCTGGAGTTTATTGTTCGAGCATAAAGGTACCAAAACTGCTCTTAGCACTTGTATTATACATTAAAAAAATCATCTAAATTATTTCCCCAGATATTTTTAGATCTAAAAAGAATCTATTCTATCAAATGTGGCATTATAATTAATATCAAAAGAGATGAAGTTGTCCCTCTCCTCGTTTTCCAAAATGAACTTGGAAATAAAATTAGGAAACAGTATCTGGAATACATGCCACTCATTAAAGCTCTTGGGCTTGCCTCTAGAATGGCAGTCACCAAGGAACAGGAGGTAAGTAAGAGGACCCTCACTTCTTGGTTTTTAAAATTTAGGAAAATAAATACTCACATTAAGAGTAGTTTAGAGACCAGCAGATGGAGTAATGGTTATGTCGCTGGACTCCCACATAGTTGATCATGGTTTGAGTCCCAGACCCAGTGGCCTAAAACTCATGTGGGGTGTGTGTGTGTGTGTGTGTGTGTGTGTGTGCCCAAAATCCCTAGAGAAGACTGAAGGAGAAGGGACTGCAGCATGGCTGTCCCCCGTGAGGGGTGATTTCTCGTTTTCTCTCTGTCTCTCTCTCCAGCAAGTGCACACACCCTATAGTCAAAAATCTCTCTAAAAAAGAAAAAAAAAGGGGGGGGTAGCTTAGGCACAAGCCAGTGGCATGTTTAGCACAGATAGATCCCACATGGCCAACTGCACAGTTCCAGTCTTGGATCTGGTAACTTGAGGGACAGGCCGGTCACATGCGTGTGTGCCCCAGAATACTATGAGGAGAGTGGATAAGAGATGATTGTGACCATCTTCCTTTGGGGGTGATTTCTCATCTTTCCTTTCTCTCTTTCTCCCTCGCTCAGTCTCTCTGGTGAGTACATAGGCCCTAGAGCAATTTTTTTAATAAAAAAGTAGTTTATCATATTTGTCCTATAATTCTTTTGATCTAGTAGTCACTTACATTTGCTTGAACTGCAAACTTTGGAAAGCTCAGAATTTAGTTATAGACTGTTTCATTAAAGAATATATAAATTATTATAAGAAAACATTAACTTAGTTCTTATCATTATATATTATATAAATTATGGACTCACTTTAAATTTATTTAAGCTATATTATCCATTTATAGCTGTGGTTTAGTTTGGGGAGTGGTTAAACCTTAGTATGAGAAACTAGAAAAAATAAGAATTAAGCATCACAGCATGATGCTATACTCTGGATATAGGAAGAGATGAAGAGCATTTTAGGATGGCAGCCTTCATTTTCCCTAGAGAAGCAGCTCAGAAGACTCCTGAGAGAATGCTGAGTTTGCAGATTGATTCTCCCACTTAACAGAGGAGGCTGAACCTGGCCAAGTTAATTTACTGTTTTTGTCTATTTATTCATTCTTAATGAAAGTGGTACTAGTTCTTTTCTCAGAGGTGCTGGATGTAAATATGAGAATTAAATGAGTTAACATCCTTAAAGGTCTTAGAACAGTGCCTGGCACAAATATTATATGAGCGTTTGTTAAATGTAATTTTGCTTGATACTATTGTGCCCCTATCACCTGAGTTTTCATTAGAAGCTCTCTTAGGCAATATACACTGTGCCAGTGGTTGATAGGTTAATTAATTAGAAGCTAGTTCGAGCAAGTCATCAGTGAAAAAATGAGCAAGTGTATGTGAAATGTTTGATTTTAATTAAAACCTGTGAGTGCATTTAAACTGGCTAATATTTTGATGCAAAAGTCAAAGAACTTTGTTTCTGAATTTTGGCCTGCTAAGTAAAATTTCACTATTTCTTTCTTGCCCTGTATTATCTATATTTCAAGTTGTCTTTTATTTAAAGTGAAACCTTTAAAAATACTCATGAAATAAACTGAGTACAAAGTGTTACAAAATTCCCTGTCTCTGAGAGTTGCCTTTTCCATTAGCAGCTCACCTTTTTGGGTGTTATCAGTACGAGTTTTTTCATACTCATGATTCACGAGTTTGTGTAATAATTTAATTCCTTAACCGTGAGTAACAAGGTCAAGAGCATGTACAGACCTGAGAACCATGACTGACTCCTGGCAAGTCTGCCGACAAACCTGAGAAAACACAGGTGTGCAGACATTTGGGAGGAATCTCAGCCACGAGAAGCCTCACAGTAGAACGAAAATCGTCCATGATTCTGCAAGTTGCATAGGTAGTCATCAGTTAAGAGAATGCTGGTTTACTTACTCACCTCAATGGTTTGAATGTCTAAGCTCCAACACAGACTGAGGCCTGGAAGAGGCAAAAGGTTCACTTCCCGTCTCCCTTTCATCCACCTTATGTCTGTTAACAAAGTACCTGCATCACAGCAAGTTGACTAACTGCGAGCTAAACAAATGACTGGCTTGCAATGAACAAATATCTGAATACATCATGTCCCACTTACCCCACATCCTTAACTAGAGCTTCACCAAATTTATAACATGGCCTATCATTAAACCTACCTTCAAAGACTAATATTGCAAGGATCAAAATCTCCATTATAAAACGGGTTCCCTCAAATTAAGGTTGTTTATGAAACGAGGGTGATTGTTCTGGAAAACAGCATTAGAATAAAAACATAGTGTATATGACACATGTGTTATCAAATTATGAGAGTCATTCAAAATAAAGGCTCTTGTTTAGTATTCTGAGCAAGGATAACTGTGAGAGGGAATCTGTCTTCCTTACAGTCATTTCAAAATATTAGGCAATTTAAAGGATGATCTTTTGAATTATCCATTTGAGTCTTAAGAATTTCTTCATTCTTTGTTTTTTTTCAATATCTGTCTCATATTTCAATTTCTTGTGTTTACTCCTCAGGCTTTGGAAGCACAGAGCAACTTTAATAGCACTCCCTCTGTGACAGGCATTTCATAGACTGTACAATCAAAGCTTTTCAAGTCTACTCTATAACTGTTGATTTGTTGATTGGGGTTTAACCTTCTCTTCTAACAGAATGCCTCCAAGAAGCAGAATTCTTTGTAGAGCTGCAATTTATGAGACTGTTATGTTCTCTACTTCATGCTGTTTGTCAGGTGAATGGGATGGCAATACCCAAAGATGACCAGAAAAGAAACACATACGTTTATACACAATCACAGCTTGGATCGAAAGCAAATTTAAGGGGCCAGGTGGTGGCATAGTGGTATTATAATTGGATCCACATGTCAAGGGTCCTGGGTTCGTGTCCCAAGACCAAACTGAATGCCCCAGGCACACACATGTACCTGTGATCTGGCCTGGCTGAGGCTAAAAGTGGATCTTGGCATAAAGACCCCAGTAGGGGATCTGTTTCCCTCTCTCTCTTATAAAAGAAACAAATAATAATTGGGGAAAAAAAAAAAAACACAACACAGTAAAAGCAATGGCATGCCCACTGATGCTAAATTCAGAGGAAAGGTCCTGTCCTGCAGGTGTGTGTCCTGAGGCCTCCCTGTAACACCAGGCGGGTGTGCCCATGATCCCTGCTGATGGAGGCTGGGTGGGTTTTGGATTGTGTGTGAAGACTGTAGGGGACATCTATCTTTTTCTTCTCTTACTCTGAAGAAATAAACTGTTTCAAAAAGAAGCAAAGTTGAATATCTTGTCAGACATAAAAAAATGAAGTAGCCTCATTTATCCAAGACCATTTCCCCAAATCGGCATTTTTCCAAGTAAGATCCGGAGATCTTCAGGGCTTCCCAAGATCAAGACCCATTTTCATAATAAAATGGAAATTATATCTTTTTTCACTCTCACTTTCAATCTATAGTCATGAATATACGAAATGCAAAATGTCCTTTAATATGGGTTGAGATTCCACATTGAAACTAACCTTTAGGAAACAAATACTTGTCTCAGGCCAGTATCAGAGAAAATATCCATCGATGTGCCAAGAGTGTGAGACCAGGTTTTCTTCATGAATTTTCAGCAAAATGACATATTACAAAAGAATAAATGCAGAAACATGAAAATACAGCTGTCTCATGTAATCATACAAGAGATCTGAACACATGTAAAACGATGCTGTGCTTCTCATGTATTTTTCTTGTCTTTGAAAACATAATTATTTTTCTAAGAAATTTGTATTAGTTTGTATTATACTTAATTTAATTGGTAATAATCAAATACTTAAAATTTTATAATAGTTTATTATTAGATTTTATATACAAATTAACAAATACTCCACATTTTCTTCAGTTTTTGTTTATAATATGGTAAATATTTCCCACATAAGCAACAGCTCTTTGCTGGAGGAATCTTTAGTATTTTTAGAAAGTAAATAATAGGTTTTTAGAATAAAATGTTTGAGAACACCTGCCCTAAATACAGACTGTTTATTCTGAAAATAATATCATTTATTTTGTTTCTATTTTGTAAGGATTTTCCTAAAATAATTTACAAAGAAAGGTAATGCACTAGAGATAAAACCCTAAAGAACTCCTTTCACTCTATTTCCAAATAGCACATTCTGGATTTCTATAGAATAGGTAAAATCTGATTTAGAAGTAACATCACATAAATTTTGTATCTATCGGCATGAAACAGATTCCATGAGAAACGTTAGAGTGGTACCTGATGGAATGTATGTAGTATCAGTAGAACATCTGTAATGTTAAATAGAACTATTTTGATTCCATAAGTCAAGAACTTTTCATTGACTTTCGAACTATGACTAGCTATTATCATAGCAATGGCATGACTACCTTCTGAACAGAAAATATGAAGACAGAATGATCTCGATCTAAGTAACAAATTATTCTCTTACTAAGAACAATACATGAAGAAAGCATTTACACTATGAACTGTTTTGCTCCAAACTATATATATGTGAATTATAATATAGTATTTAATCTGCATGAATTATCATTCTTATCGTATAAAATTACCTTGATATTAATGTTGATCTATACCTCATGTATATGTGTGTGTGTATACACACATACACACACACATATACACACATATATACATAATACTGTATATGGATTAAAGGAGAATCAGTATTGAAGTCATCTAGTTTTTTAAAAATAATTAGTGAGAGTTTCAAAACACTTATGCTACTTGAATTTCTTTCCCTGGGTTAATAAATGATATTGAAACAATTATGCCATGACTCTTGCTAGATAAAAGCTATAATACTCGTTTATCTCATTATTATTTAAATGTTAAATGCTCCATTATGGAGGTAAATTAGATTTACAATGGAATGTTTCAAGCAGAAGAGCAAAAAATATAAGGTTAAACAGAGTGAGGAACTAGGGCTTCGATCTGTGGCATAAAGCTTGCTAGTGCCTGGATTGATCTTCTGATACACTAAGAAAGGCAGACCCTCTGGCATGCCCTATAGAGAATAAACATACTGATCTGGAACAAAATTTATGGGAAACAACTGTTAGGTGACAGAAGAAATGTGCATTGGACCACCAACCTGTCATAAATATTGCACTCTTAATTAGAAAGCATCTGTCTTTTCATTTCCTTTTCACCAATCTCTGCATCATATTTAATCTGTGCAGAATGTGACTCCTAACAGGTGCAACTGTGTTTATAGATTTAAACCCTATTTAAATGAAGCTTATAACTAGAGATGTTTCAATTAGCCGGGCAGTATCTTATGAGAATGATCGTCTTATCATTTGCAAAATCTATAGATTGCTTTACTTATGTGAAATTTAATTATTGAAAAATTAGAGTATACATGCCAAGAAAGCTGAAGATAAAGGGTTCTTTAAGCAATTTTATGCAACATGTTTGTATCCAGGGAAGCTATAGAGGAAAGTAAGTGATGGGAATGTGGGCGGCAAGAAATATTGGGGACAATCATTAGACAACGCCATGTTTCATTTTAAAATAATGGAACTAGTAATGTCCCTCGTGTCTAGAGCTTTTTAGTAACACTAGTTTATTTTCCTACAGTTAATTTTCTCTCCCATTATTATAATTCAACTGTTTAAATCAAATATAATAGATCTATAATAAACCTTACTGAATAAAAAATATATATCGATAGAGTCCTAAGGTTTGAATTTTTCTCCTAAGTACATTTTAAATAATTTCTTCAAAAAATATAATCATAAAATTAGCTGACTTAGATCACACAGAATTTTTTTTTTTTTGGAGAGGTTTTGCTATAGGGTGCATGTGTTCACCAGAAAGACAGAAAGAGAGAGAGAGACAGAGAGCGAGAAATCACCCCCCAGTGAGGATGGCCATGTCACAATCCCTTCTACTCCATTTTCCTCCTGGGATCTTGGGCATGCATGCACACACGCCTGGCCTGAGAATTTAAGCCACCGGGTCTGGGACTTGAACTGTGGTCGACTACATGGAAGTCCAGCGACATAGCCATTATGCCAACTGCTGGTCCCGATCACACATAATTTTTAAAGTAGAAAAAAACAGCCATAGATATAATCATTTTAATTCTTTTACTGAAAATTAGTACAGAGATAATGAGCTCAGTTCCTACAAGAGCCAGGTGAATAATATAACTGATCCAAATCTGGTAAAATATGTAGCGCCCTAAGTTGAAGATTCATTTTCCAGTTTTTGGCAAAAATGGGTGTTGAAAATATTCTTGCTAACTGCACTCTTGGACTAACAATACAGCAATCTCTTTGGTGAAGAACATGTAATCTGATGACCAGTGCCCGTCTGGTTGATAGTTTTTAGCGAAAAAGAGAAAGAGAACCCGAGGTTTCCAGAAATTCAACTTTCCATAAAATTTCAAGGCAAACAAAATACATTGGTGAACTGAATCCTACTCTTGGGCTTCCAATTTGCAATCTTTAATGTAATAGTTAAGAGCCTGTCTTACTGTCAAACAGAAAGATCTGAGGTCAACTTCTGCCTTGGCTATTTATCATCTTTGTAATCTTGGTTAGCAACTTAACTTTAAATTCCATTTCCTCTTCAACATAGAAGCAGTTCATAATAGCAAATGAATAGAGATGTTTTAAGTGTTATAAGAGAAAAGGTATAAAACACTTAGCATGTAGCTACTCAACAAGTGATAGGTTTTTTTGTTTGTTTGTTTGTTTTGTTTTTGTCTGTTTTATTTTGCTTTTAATTAGATACAAGCAAAGAAACAAGCCCAGAGATGGATGTAGCCTGAGGACTGATACTCAGATATTTGAAAACTCAGACCTCTTGATTACTAATCCTCTAAGATATTTCACTAAAGATTACATACATAAATTGTATTTTAAAACCTAATTGTAAATTCATGACAAAGCTCTCATTTTTATTTTACCCTTTTTACTAATTGACATAGGATAAATATTTTTTACCTCATGGATAAAGCTTTTCAATATTTATTATTCCACTTAATAGCTATATATAAATATTTATTACAGGTTAACACAGAAAGCAAAGGTTAATATCTGTTCTTTAGAGAGTTCATACAAAATTACCTCATATCAAGCATTCATATTTTGTAAGGGACAAATTTATTAAAAACAATTCTCCCCACCATAGCCACATGGGCAAAGTCATTTGTTATAAAGCATAGAGGCTCTCTTTTAATTACTTCTTTGGAGACAAATGTAACCAAAAAATAATTAATTTGGATGATAGAATTAAACATTCTGGCTATAATTTTAAAAAGTGGTTAGCTCTTTCAGACTAAGTCAGTTCCATTAGACATTATAGGAGTTTTACACGGATGATAACACTTTCTTAGAACCCCACTGGGCCCTGTTTCTAAATCTTCTCCCTATTGATACCTTAGGTCCTCCCACTGATCTTCATCAAATAACACCTTTCCAGCTTGAGAAGCTCATATTCTGAAACATCTAACAAGATCTTCCCTTCCACTGATGGAATTTTCGAAATCCCCCCCACTAATCTGTTGGACTTAACAACCAGACAATACTAATTGTGATGACAGCTATGTTTGATGGAGGCCCTATATACTTTCTGTTAGCTAAGCTCTTTACATGCATTATCTTACTTAATCTTCATCACAGCTCTGTGAAGTAGATTCTGTAAATATACCAAGTATCTCATTTGTAAAACAATTCTATTTATTTTTAAATATGACTGTTGTTCAATTTGTATGTCTGCTTTTGACAAAATATCTGTTCCAGCTCTTTGCTCATTCTTTAATAGGGTTATTTGTGGGGTTTTGCTATTAGTGTTTGAGTTCATTATGTATTTTGAACATTAGCCCCCTTACCAAATACATGACTTGCAAATATTTTCTCTTCCTCTGCAGGTTTTATCTTGGTTTCATTGACTGTTTCCTTGGCTATGCAAAGCTTTTTAGTTTGATGCAATATAATTTATCTGTTGTTGTTCTTGTTTCATATGCTTTTGGGGTAATATCCAAAAATCATTTTCCAAACCAGTATCATAAAGATATTTTTCTCCTATGTTTACTTCTAGTATTTCTAGTTTCAGATCTTTCATTTAAAATTTTAATCCATTTTAGGGACCAGCAGATGGTGTAGCAGTTATGCCACTGAACTTCCACCATGGCCAACCACAATTTGAGTCCCAGATTCAGTGGCTTGATACTCACAACAGCAGGGTCATTCCCCCAGGGGGTGCCTTCTCACTTTTCCTCTCTCTCTATCTCTCTCTCTCTTTCTCTCTCTCTCTGAAAGCAAGCACACATGCCCTAAGGTAAAAACTTCTAACCCCCCCAAAAAAAATCCACTTTAAGTTCAGTTTTGTATACGATGTGATATGAGTCTAATTTTGTCCTTCTGCACATGAATTTCCCACATTTCTAACATTATTTATTGAAGAGGCTGTTTTTCTTTCCTTATATGTTCTTGGAAACTTTTTCTGAGCTTAATTTAACAAAAATACATAGATGTACTTCTGGGCTATCTATGGTATTCCATTGGTAGGTGTATTTATGTTTATGCCAGTCTCATCCTGATTTGCTTAATAAAACCATGTAATATATTTTAAAATTGGTTAGTGTAATGACCCAAGCTTTGTTTTTTGTTTTTTGCTCAGGATTGGTATGGTGGGACAACAGGTGGCATGGAATTAAGTTGCTAGACTTCCACATGGCCAACCATGGTTTGAGTCCCAAATCTGGCGACTTACTTTCTCACTTTCCCTCTCTCTCTCTGGGGTAATCACACATGGCCCATAGCAAATTTAATAATAATAATAATAAATCACACATGCCTCATAGCAAATTTAATAATAATAATAACAATAATAATAATAAATAATTTTGAAAAATAGATTGGTATGACTAGTCAGGGACTTTTGTGGTTCTATACAATTTTTTTTTTTTTGGAAAGGTTTTTGCTACAGGCCACGTGTGCTCTCCAGAAAGACGGAGAGACAGAAAGCAAGAAATCATTCCTCAGGGGTGATGGCTATGATGCAATCCTTTCTTCTACATTCTCCTCTCAGGATCTTGGGCACACACACATGCACCTGGCGTGAGTTTAAGCCACCAGGTCCAGGACTCGGACCACAGTCGACTACATGGGAGTCCAGTGACACAGCCATTACACTATCTGCTGGTCCCAAGTTCTGTATGAATTTTAAGAATGTTTTCTCTCTTTTATAAAAAAAAAAAGTATTTCTAATTGATAAGTAATTGTATATATTTGTGAGGTACAATGTAGGATTCAATACTTGTATACATTGTGGAATAATCAAATCAGGCAAATCAACACATCCATAACCTCAAAAATCCATCATATTTTTGTGGCTAGGACATTTACATATACATAATTATTAACTACAGTCAACTTGCTGAACAATAGACCAACAGAACTTATTGCTCTTGTCTACCTGAAACCCAGTCCCCTCTGACCAACGTCTTCGCTGTCCACATTGTCCCCCTCAACCCTGGCTCTTAGAACCACCACCCTACTCTCTACTACTATAAATTCAACCTTTTTTAGATTCCAAGTAAACTAAAACAGCATTTTTCTCTCTGAGCTGGCTTATTTCACATAAGGTAATATCCTCTAGGTTTACCATGTTGTTGCAAATGACAGAATTTCCTGATTTCTTATCATGTGAAATAAAACAGCATTTTTCTCTCTGAACTGACTTATGTCATATAAGGCAATATCCTCTAGGTTCACCAATGTTGTTGCAAATGACAGAATTTCTAGCTTTCTTGTGGCTCAATGGTATTAAAATTGAATAGTCACATGCAAAAGAATGGAAAATGAACCCTTCTTAAAGAATCAATTCAGAATAAGGAGTTCAAAAAAAGGCCTGAATCTGTAAAACTACTAGAAAATAAATCTTATAGAAAATGTTCTTATAGACAATGATTTCTCAAATATGACCCCAAAATAATAGAAAACAAAAGAAAAATAGACAAATGGGACTGCAACAAACTAAAAAAATTTTTGTGTAGCAAAGGAGACAACCAAGTGAGGAGACAACTCACAGATTAGGAGAAATATTTGTAAATCTTACATTGGATAAGGGGCTAATAGCTGAAATACACAAGGAACTCAAACATTCAATAACAAGAAAACAACCCTGTTTAGGAATGGGTAAAGATGGACCAGCCATGACAGCACAATGAGACATTGCTCCTCAGTACTCTGAGACCCAATTCACAGTCCATCCTAAAAAGTCAGGCATAATGCTGATGCCTGTAATCCTAACCACTTAGGAACCTGTGCCTAGAGGATGGAGAGCTCACAGCTGGTATGGGTAACAGGGCAAGACCCTGTCTGAAGGAGCTAGGCATGGAGGTACATGCCTGTCCAGCTATTCAGAAGGCTGAAGAAGGAGGTGTCATAACATAGCAAGATCCTTTCTAAAACACTATATAACACACACACACACACACACACACACACACACATACACTACACACACACACAAGCAAAGAACCTGAATAGATATTTCTCCAAAGAAGTATAAAACATGCTCGACGTCTCTAGTCATTAGAGAAATGCACATTAAAACGTCGATGGGAAGGACCAGCAAATGGTGTCATGATTATGTTGCTAGACCCACACAGTTGAACTGCAGTTCGAGTCCCTGACCAGGCGGCTTGAAACTCACACCAGGTGAGAGTATGTGCGTGCCCAAGCTCCTTAGAAGAGAATGGAGGAGAAGGGATTTCGGTGTGGCCATCCCCCCGAGGGGGTGATTCCTCATTTTCTGTCTCTATGTTTCGCTCTGTCTCTGTGGTGAGCACATGCACTCTATAGCAAAAATCTCTCTTAAAAAAAAATCTATGGGGAATAACCTCACGCCTGTTAAACTGGCTATGATCAAAGATGAAAGATAATTGTTGATGATGTAGAGAAAAGAGAAATTTTATATATTGGTGGTATGGCAAATTAATAAAGTCATTTTTAGAAAACAGTTCAGAAGTTTCTCAAAAACTAAAAATATAACTATCATATGATCCAAAACCTTACTTTTGCATATATATTCAAAGGAATTGAAGTCAGTATGTCAAAGAGAGGCTTGTAGTCCCATGGTCGCTGCAGCATTATTCATAACACCCAAGATATGAAACCAACTGAATGGACCATCAATGGATGAATACTTTTTTAGAATGTGGAATGTAAAATAATTTGAAACCAGGTTTAAAAAGTAAGCATCTAGTAAGCATCAGGGCCAAAACTTTAGTTTTTTCTAAATTCTTGGCTTGAGACTCAACCAAGATGAATTACATACATATTGAGTAGTAATTCAACTTGCTAACATGACATGAACTGGATGAGAAAGCTAGTAGAAGATTGAGTAGGAAAATTTAAAATGAATAAATTGCTTGATTCAATTCAACAATTTAATTAAAGTACATAAATTGAATTTGCATAAAAGGAAAGGTGCCTCTACACATGTACCTAATTTTTAAAAGATGGCATATGAAAATCCTAACTTAAAAAAACTAGGTAAATGATAATAATTATTTTGCATTACCTAAGAATTCATGTCATCAGAAGAGGATTCACCCAGAGTTTTTCCTTTCAAGAATTTAAGTAAATGCTAGTGACCATTAGATGTTTATAGAGAAACTAAAGGGGAGAAGGGGACAAGAATGCGTGGCTGAAGAGAAATAAAGATAAACATTGCTACAAGCTATTGAAAATTGAGAAAGTGCACATCTGAAGTTAAACCTGTACAAATAAAATTTGAAGTCTCCTCTTCAGGAACATCTGTATTTGAAGATCAAAGCAGGATTTACTCCATTTTCCAGCCATTATTTTATTAATGTAATTAATAATTACTTCAAGCGGGCCACTCCAAAAGCTTTCAAATAGCTCTCAGTAACACATAAACAACTTGAGAAAGAAAGTAAAATATTTCAGCAGGCTTAAATCTACAAAGAAAGAGTTTCCTGTGACACAATTCTGAAAAAGATTAAAAGGATGGAAATACAGCAGATGGATGAACACAGACTTCACCAAGGTGAATCATGCCTCTATGATGCACCTTAGGAAAAAGTCTTCTATCTTCATAGACACAGCACCTTTCTGCCGACAACTCCTGGCAAACTTTAGGTGGCTAATCCACAAGCTCACATTAGCATACAGCATGGGAAGCACATTTCCCCTTGGGCAAGGAGAGGACAATCTATCGCATGTGTCCCCTGTTTCTGTGAGTACTGCAGATTACAATTATGTTTTGATGTTAATCCAACTACTGCAAATTTCTTGTTGTGCAGCACACTGTGAACGTGTGAGTGACGGTATAAATCTTTTTAAATCGAATTGAGCACTACTGAAAAGCGCTGATGTTTTCAAATAGTGTTATAAGCCCTCTGAACAACAAGAATAACTCTCTAAATGAATCCACTTTCTATGGTGACCTGTTTGATATGAAAAAGACCAAGATAAAACCAAATTCTGCTATAAAATGTGCATTTGTGTTTGCCTTTTCCATTTTCTGAAATAATTACCTGTAAGGTTCTGATGTCCTCGTATGCAAACTGCGCGGTGGGGACGCCAAGATGGTTGATGAAATAATGGGCATCGCCTTGTATCTGTACAGAGCTGACGTTGGTCTCTGGGCACTGAGCTCTTCTGGTACAGGTGAAACGATTTTTCTGAAAAACATAATTTAAATTGTTAACATGTATTATGCTTCTGGAGTCACCCTTAAATCAGTGCTATGCAAAAATGTGGTCTATAGACCAGCAGTTTGGTTGTCTCAAGCTTGTTTGCAATGTGAATGCTGAGGCTCCAGCTCATCCTCCCTAACAGGAATGTTCCAGGGCAAAGCCCGGAATCTGTGTTGGAACATTTCACTGGGACTCTGCAACCAACTGAAACATGACCAACACTGGCCAAAGTCAAGCTTTAGTTGCTACAAAAGGATCTTTATCATAGTTTTATTTTGAATGGTAACAACTCTTCAAACTAAAAAAAAAAAAAAAAAAAAAAAAAAAAAAAATTAAAAGAATGCTGTCTCCAAGAAGTTTCAGGGTTGTTTGTAGTTTAATAAAGAAGTTTTCATAGCAGTAACACAATGCTCTGTGAGGCTGACCCATGGAGGAATGCTCTGGGTCAACGTCTGGAGCCTTCTCTGAATATGCCAGGCTCATGTGCATGCCTCTGGTCAGATGAATATGCCAGGCTCATGTGCGTGCCCATGGTCAGATGGATATGCCAGGCACATGTGCCTGCCCATGGTCAGAGACACCACAGCTGGGGGTGGATCACAGCATGAAGAGCCTGTTGGGGGCACCTGTCTCTCTTTTTCTCTCTGTCTCTCTGACTTATGGGGGTAAAACAATAAGATATATATCTAATTCCCATGCAGGGGACCAGCACATGGTGTAATGGTTACATCAACATACTCCTATGTGGTCAACAACAGTTCAATTCCTACACTCAGCAGCTTAAAACTCATGCTGGGTGTGTGCCCAGAATCCTAAGAAGAGAATGGAAAAGAAGGGATTGCGGTGTGGCCATCACCCCTGACGGGTGATTTCTCACTTTCTGCCTCTCTGTCTCTCAAGTGAACACATATGCCCTATAACAAAGATCTATTTTTAAAAAAAATTCCCATGCATTTAAAGTATGGTGTGGTAAAATATAAGTCCATTATTCTTAAAGTGTTTATCAAAAACTAGAGAAGGAATTTTCTCCATTTTTTTCCTTCAAAACATATTCCCAGATGTCTTAAGAGTATATGCCAACAATTGTAGTGAACCATACTGAACCAATTGCTAAGTTCAATCTCTGAGGAAATGAAAGATTATTATTTCTTTTTTATTAAAATTTATTTTTATTTAAATTTTTAATATATTAATTAATTAATTTATTTTAATTTGACCAGAGAGAGAGAGATACACACAGAAAGAGAGAGAGAGAGAGAGAGAAAGTAAGAAGCAATCCACCATGTCCAGGACTCAAACTGTGGTCGGTATCCAGCACCTTAAACACCACAACACCTGCTGGTCCCCTAAAGATTATTATTTCTTAAACTATGAGTTTTCTAACACAAAAATCAAATGACAGCCATGTTTAATAATAAAACAAAACATAAATTAAAACAATCAAACTAAGGGTTTTTTTAAAATCATAAATATTGATTTAAATGTCTTCTCCAATAAATTTTCCCCAATCTAAAATTGTTCTGAGATGTAGTTGCTGCATCTGTGCAGTATGGGAGATTACTAACCCCCTGGGCAATTGTTCTGAGGAAAACGGGTCAGTAAGTACAAGAATACTTCATGTAACATCAGGCAGAACCATGTACTCGATAATGAAGGCGTTGATGCTTCAATCCCTCATGTGTCTATGGAATGATACAATTTCAAAAACACTTTTAAATACTACCTATGGGGGCCTGGCAGGTGGTGTGGTGGTTAAGGTGCTAGACATTCCCACATGACTGACCAGGGTTCGAATCCTGGACCTGGTGGTTAGCATTCTCACTTTCCCACTCTCTCTCTGTGTCTCTCTCTGGTCCAATGAAAATAATAAGTGAGTAAGTAAATAAAGCTAAGTAATTTAAAAAATAAATAAATAGATAAATACTACCTATGAAATACCTTTAAAAATATTGCTTGAGGGACCAGCAGTTAACGTAATGGCTGTCGCTGGACTCCCACATGGGCGACCACAGGTCGAGTCCCGAACCCGGTGGCTTAAAACTCACACCAGGCACGTGTGCGTGCGTGCCCAAGAGCCCAAGAGGAGAATGGAGGAGAAGGGATTGTGACGTGGCCATCCCCCCTGGGGGGTGATTTCTCGCTTTCTGTCTCTCTGTCTCTCTCTGGCTGGCTGGCGAGTGCACGCGCCCTATAGTGAAAACTTCTCCAAAAAAAAAAAATATTGCTTGCTATTATGAAAATGAATTATTTCATCTTCTTTTCAGCTATAGTATTAGATATTTCAAACATATAATAATGGTTCAGTACTCATCCAATTTTTTAGAAACATCTGATAGACCTTTGCCAACAAGTTAAAATTAATTAAATGGAAACCCTGAGAGAGTGTTTATAAATGAGGCAGGATTCACCTTAATGTTATTTACAATTATCTTGGGTGACTAACTGCTCTGGAAATAGGAAATAAAAAAGGGTTTTACTACTCAGTCACCATACTGCTTTTTTCTGGTGACCTCAATGATTTGCTTCTTTTCAAAGTTTAATTTTCTAAAAGTGGAGGTAATCCTCTTTCACTCTCTGATATAGTCCTGAGGTTGGAGACTCCTGAAGATTTTACATCAACCTGGACAATTTAGGGAGCATCTTGAGATTCCCAAGAGAGCTAGTTTAAGTACGAGGTCATGAAAAAATAAATAAATAAATGAAAATATTTTATGTCCTGTTTAAAATTCCAAGTCTTTTTGAGAGCTCTAGGTGTTGAAAATTACTGCCGCTGAAGGGATTCTTTAACCAGAATAGATTTATTTTTCTAGTGGAAATTCAATGCTTTGGGTAGGTAAGACTTTCAGTAATGGCCAGTCCTAAAAGTCTCACACCCAGCCTGCCCCACGCATAACAATACACCAGCTGGAAGCACTGGGACCCAAGTTCAGGATTACATTCCTGAAAACACCTCTGCCTTCCTTTCCCTCCTCTGATTTACCCGACCTTACTCACTGGAGGGCAAGTCTACCTTTTCTCTAAAGGTTTGCTTTTGCCCTCTCTGTTGTGTATAAATTCCTTTTGAAAGCCAGCTAAGATGTAATAGACTGAGCATGATCTAGAGATGTTTTAAATTATATTTTGAAGGCTGCAATCTATTAATTCTATCTCTGGTGTTACAGATGGACTATTTATGGAGAGGGACTAGAATGTGGAAGAAAAAGATTGGGTGGTCCAAAGGACAGCTGGGGCCGACAGCTGGGAGAACTTGACTATCGAGCCTCAGGTAAGAGTCAAGTCAAAAGGGAGGGTGAAAGCTTCAAGAAAGTCAACGCAAGATTGGGAGCTTCAGGAACATCACGCTGTTCCCCAAGGAGTCCTCCTGGGAACTGCTCTTCACCCACTGCCTACTGAGCAGAAACTTCCTGAAAGACTACAGAGGTCTCACCTCATGAGCCCACAAATTTCTCATCCCAATCTCTCTCTCTCTCTCCACCTGGCCTCTTCTCTCTCTCTCAGGACTTCATTTTCTGCCTGCTACGTTCCTAATTCACCCATGGATGAAGCGAGGATGCACATCACCCTCCAGCCTACGATAGTTTTGTTCTTTTGTCCCTCACGAGCTGCGGAGTAAAATGAACAAAACGGAAACTTATTTGCAGATGGGACACTCCCCACCCCAGCCCCAATCATTTCACCTAGAGATTTCCCTTAAGAGGGAAACATTTCTGGCATGGAAACCCTGTTCTCTAAATCTTTACTATTCATTATTTTGAAATCTAGGCTAACTTCACAGACTTTAAGAGACCCTAAATCTATACCTAGTAGTGATGTGGATAGTTTTTCCACACAGCACTTTAGTGGATTATATTAGGTCCATATCAAGTAATGGACATTGATCTACTAAACCCCCATAAGCACTAATATCTGAGAAGGAAGTAGGACGAAATGTTAATTTTCTTCTTATTACTAGAAGTTAAGCACCGTGAGAGAGGGAAGGTTGGTAACAAATTTGTGCAGGTCAATTAATTTTTTAAATTTATTTACAAGGCTGAGTAAATTCACATTAAGAATTTCACCCAAGGAGTTCAAAATGCTCCATATTTAATGTTTAATAACAAGCATTTTTATTCCAGTTCATAAAGTGAGCAAGTTCAGGCAAAGACTGTGATTATGTCACCTGTTAATTTCTCACCGCTATGCTGTTGAAGACCTGAAATGAAATTACATCTCGTTCGTAAAAGTCCCTGTGTCCTTTGCAGCTTTTAAGCTGAAAGGCAAAACCTCATAGTAAATGATCATATAAGTGAAATACAAATAAATTAAATCAACATTTGCATTAGTTTAATAGTGAAGCCAAGCCACATTGACAAGTTTCTAAAGTATTTAAGAATTAGTTTATTAATTCAAACTTTTTTTCCCCATGCTCTGCTTTCCCCTGAGCACAAAAGCATTTTCTCTATGTGCATAGAGTCTAAGTTCATTATTAACTCAAACTGCAAAAATGGGGTAACAGTCAAAATAAAAAGTACCACATTCTTCACATTATAAGATATAATCACTTTTTAAAATTTCACTTTTTTATAATTTAACATTTTAAGTGTAACTTCAAATGTACAGAAACAATAACTCACTGATTTTTCTGATTTTAACTGTATAAAAATGTTTCAATTATGATAACAATGCCTATCATATTCAAAAAATGGTTTCTCGCTATAAGAATTATGATGACTAAGATTTTATGTTAACATTGTTGGGCCATAGGGGTCAGGTTTTTGGTCCAACATTTTTCCAAGGACAACTTGGATAAAGTTAACATTTGAAAGACTGAGTGAAGCAGATTTCCTTCCCTAACCAGTAATCCTCATTCAGTCCACTGAAGCCTTCACTACAATAAAAGACTGACACTCCCCCAAGTAAGGGGTTACTTCTACTGGTCAACTGCCTTGAGTGGGGCCCTTGGTTTTCTTCTTTTCTTTGTTTTAAGGACATTCAGTATCGGGACCAGCAGATGAAGTAACCATTACATTTTTGGACTCCCACGTAGTCAATTGTGGTTTGAGTCCTGGACCTGGAAGCTTAAAACTCAGACTGGGTGCTTGTGCATGCTTGCCCATCCAAAATCCTGAGTAGAGAATGGAGGAGAAGGATTATGGCATGGCCATCTCCCCTAGGAAAGGGGTGATTTCTTGCTTTTTGTCTATCTCCTGTCTCTTTCATGAGCACATATACCCTATAGCAAAAATCTCTCTCTCTAAAAAATGAATGTTCAGTATTGTCTCTTCAGGCTATTTGGAATATATCTAGCAATATTGACATCTATAGTCACCCTGTGCATGAGAGTGCTACGACTTATTCCTCCCTCTAACTTCAGCATTGTTCCCATTGACCAGACTCTCCTTATCACTCCTGCCCATGTGTTCTCCAGTCTTGGGCAACCACTATTCTACTCTCAACCGCTAAGAGAAAATTTATATCATGTTTTTTTCACTTGTTTCTAACTGAAATTTAACATTTCAATTATGAAGTAGGTCACAAAACTAATAGTATTAGCAGTACCTATACATTTGTAACTAACTGAAATCAGATGTTTTCATATTACATTTCAGATGATGAATACCTTGAAATAGCCATTAAACTCCCTGCTAATTCCAAAGAATTGCATTGATGAGACACTTTGCTGACTTCAGTTGTTTAATGTGTTAATTTTTTAAAGCTTACATATTACTAAAATGCAAATTTTTATGTTTTAATACTGCAGTCTGACATAATTGGCTTTCTTTGTTATCCATTGTATTTTAATTTAAGCTTTTAAAAATACTATTTCTGAGAATGGATCTGTATAGAATTTATCAGCCTGCCAAAGTGGCTGCGAGAGAAAAACCCTTCCTAGTAAAACAGCTTCCTTTTACAAATAAGGAAACTAAGGCTCCAAATCAGCAGCTTTAGGACTTAATTCCAGGTCTTTCTCCTTCCGAATTAAATTCTCTTTCTTCCCTATACTTCTGTCATATCCAGCATATAGACTACATTAATATAGATGAACAATCTGGTCCTAAATTTGTTCTTTTCAGGACTGTACAGGTCCTTATTTTTATGTATTTTTAACATTATTATTGGCTCATTGGTGATAATGAACTATATATTTGTGGCATTTTTTGACTTTTATTTAGTTACTGTTAGTGTCATGTCTTCACTTAGCATGTACGCTGCCAGGTCAATGCGACTTTCAGAATTTAATAATGGACTGCAGTTGTCCTCTAATAATCTTTGACAAGAAATCTGAAGTTAACTAATTTCTTTAATATTTTAAACTAGAAGATAAGTTATCCTAAACAAATGCATCTGCTAATGAGTTTCTTACACACAAAATATCTTCCAAATGGTAAAAATAAAATAACCAAGGGCCATCAGGTGGCGAGAAGGTTAAGGCAGCTTGGCAGACCATGAGGTTCAAGTCCCAGACCTGGCAGTTTGAACATCATGCTGCACACATGTGACTGCATGCCCCAAATCCTGAGAAGAAAATGGAGGAGAGGAGATTATGGCATGGCCACCCCTCCCGGTGGAGATTTCTCCCCCATCTCTTTCCAGTGAGTGTAAATCTCTGGTAACATACAGATGTAGATGTAGATAGATGCAGATATCTTGTAATGCCTCTAATAAAAATCAAATCAAGGGACCAGCAGGTGGCATGGTGATTAAGGCACTGGACACTCCCACATGGCTGACCACGGTTCAAGTCTTGGACCTGGTGCCTGGCTTTCTCACTTCCCCTCTTTCTCTCTGTTTCTGTCTCTCTCTGTCAAATTAAAAATAAATAAAGGAATAAATAAAATTTAATAAATAATTTTTTAAAAAAAGAAAAAAAAAATCGAGTGGGGGGAAACAAAAATCTTTTTATCTCCTTATGCAAGTTAAATGAAAAATTTCAGTCCTTACCATGGGTTTTTAAATTTCCTATTTTTCAAGATTTCTGTAAAAAAATGTTTAATAACATACTTAGTGGGTGTTACCAGAATATCTTCTGCTTTAGTGAAGAATCGCTGTTCTTCTAGCCTGTACAAGCACAATTGCCACACTGAAAAGCACACTCTAACTCTCATCTCCTTCTGCTAATTTGCAGCACTTTAATCTTGTTATCAGATGTGGAAAAATATGTTAATTTATACTTGAAATACTTTTAATTAGATTGAAAGTATCTTTGTGCACTAATGAATGCTTTCAAGATCAACCTATAAGAGGAGAAAGGAAAGGAATAAAGATAGGTGCCCTTGTTTTCGCTCCAATTTCTAAGTAGTGTCTTCCCCCTCAGTCCCTCCAATGATGTATCTGCTACTCTTCTGTAACTTGCTAGTTTAAAGACCTCAATCAATAGTCACACAATGGCAGAAGATCTATCTATTTTTTCTCTCTCCACTTAACACGATGTTGTGTAGTAGTAAAATCAGATGTCGTTGTTAAGCTTTCAAAATATTCATGTTTTAAGCAAACCGGTGGATTCCAGTTAAAATCTGTATAAAATAATGTTTTGTGAGGTTCTTTCCTTCTCTGAAGGGTACGTCAAACAGAGACACAGAGAACTGGGAACAGATGTGAGTCACTGACGTCATGTTGTTTATTGGTTGAGTATAGGGGAGCTCACGGAGCACATAGTAGTGCTCAGCAATGTTTCTTCCCACTCAGAGCTTGTAATGTTCATGGAGAATGCTCACAGAGTGCCTCCTCCCTCTTGGAGCCCACAGGGCACGGAGCTGAGCTGAGCTGAACCTAGGCTGAGCCAAGCCAAGGCCACCAGGTGTGAGCTAGCTGAACCAACACCGAGCTGAGCACGGCTAGCTAGCTAGCCAGGTACTCTCTCTCTTTTTTTTTTTTAAGGGGCTTCAGACAATAGTGGCTCATTGCCAGAATCAAACTGTTGCACATGCATATGCGTTTTTACATGGAATAGTGTAGAGCAGCAGTCCTAATTACCTAACAAGGGCGCGAGCACACTATAACTAAAAGCATAAGTTGCTTATCTTGTGGCTTTCCAATACCATAAGATAGGAAGTGAGGAGCTGGACTAAACCATCCTGACTCCATTTCTCTAGAAATAATAGCACAGGGCCAGCTCTTTGGTACAGCAATAACTCACTGCTTTAGAGTAGCCAGATCTTCAGCCAGAATCGCCTGGCGTGCACACTCAAGGATCCAGGATCTGGCAGGTGGGAGGCTGGAGGGAGGAGACTGCGGCATGAGCAGATCTGTGGAAGGCACTCGTGTATCCCTCTTCCTCTTGCTCTTTCTCCTGTGTGTGCATGTGTGCTCTATCAGGATACGGTAAGCTAGCACACCCCCTATGGGCTCTTACACCACAGTGCATGCCATCAGATCAATCCATCAGTCAAGCGTAAAAAGTTAAATGATAAAAGAACAGAGAAAATGGAAGATAATGTTCATAATGTCAGCATGGGAAAAAGTGAGTATAAAAACAAACCAAGAAAACAAAATGGATTAATCACTACAACTATGAAGTTATCAGTTTTCTGCACATGCTGCACACATGTGACTGCATGCCCCAAATCCTGAGAAGAAAATGGAGGAGAGGAGATTATGGCATGGCCACCCCTCCCGGTGGAGATTTCTCCCCCATCTCTTTCCAGTGAGTGTAAATCTCTGGTAACATACAGATGTAGATGTAGATAGATGCAGATATCTTGTAATGCCTCTAATAAAAATCAAATCAAGGGACCAGCAGGTGGCATGGTGATTAAGGCACTGGACACTCCCACATGGCTGACCACGGTTCAAGTCTTGGACCTGGTGCCTGGCTTTCTCACTTCCCCTCTTTCTCTCTGTTTCTGTCTCTCTCTGTCAAATTAAAAATAAATAAAGGAATAAATAAAATTTAATAAATAATTTTTTAAAAAAAGAAAAAAAAAATCGAGTGGGGGGAAACAAAAATCTTTTTATCTCCTTATGCAAGTTAAATGAAAAATTTCAGTCCTTACCATGGGTTTTTAAATTTCCTATTTTTCAAGATTTCTGTAAAAAAATGTTTAATAACATACTTAGTGGGTGTTACCAGAATATCTTCTGCTTTAGTGAAGAATCGCTGTTCTTCTAGCCTGTACAAGCACAATTGCCACACTGAAAAGCACACTCTAACTCTCATCTCCTTCTGCTAATTTGCAGCACTTTAATCTTGTTATCAGATGTGGAAAAATATGTTAATTTATACTTGAAATACTTTTAATTAGATTGAAAGTATCTTTGTGCACTAATGAATGCTTTCAAGATCAACCTATAAGAGGAGAAAGGAAAGGAATAAAGATAGGTGCCCTTGTTTTCGCTCCAATTTCTAAGTAGTGTCTTCCCCCTCAGTCCCTCCAATGATGTATCTGCTACTCTTCTGTAACTTGCTAGTTTAAAGACCTCAATCAATAGTCACACAATGGCAGAAGATCTATCTATTTTTTCTCTCTCCACTTAACACGATGTTGTGTAGTAGTAAAATCAGATGTCGTTGTTAAGCTTTCAAAATATTCATGTTTTAAGCAAACCGGTGGATTCCAGTTAAAATCTGTATAAAATAATGTTTTGTGAGGTTCTTTCCTTCTCTGAAGGGTACGTCAAACAGAGACACAGAGAACTGGGAACAGATGTGAGTCACTGACGTCATGTTGTTTATTGGTTGAGTATAGGGGAGCTCACGGAGCACATAGTAGTGCTCAGCAATGTTTCTTCCCACTCAGAGCTTGTAATGTTCATGGAGAATGCTCACAGAGTGCCTCCTCCCTCTTGGAGCCCACAGGGCACGGAGCTGAGCTGAGCTGAACCTAGGCTGAGCCAAGCCAAGGCCACCAGGTGTGAGCTAGCTGAACCAACACCGAGCTGAGCACGGCTAGCTAGCTAGCCAGGTACTCTCTCTCTTTTTTTTTTTTAAGGGGCTTCAGACAATAGTGGCTCATTGCCAGAATCAAACTGTTGCACATGCATATGCGTTTTTACATGGAATAGTGTAGAGCAGCAGTCCTAATTACCTAACAAGGGCGCGAGCACACTATAACTAAAAGCATAAGTTGCTTATCTTGTGGCTTTCCAATACCATAAGATAGGAAGTGAGGAGCTGGACTAAACCATCCTGACTCCATTTCTCTAGAAATAATAGCACAGGGCCAGCTCTTTGGTACAGCAATAACTCACTGCTTTAGAGTAGCCAGATCTTCAGCCAGAATCGCCTGGCGTGCACACTCAAGGATCCAGGATCTGGCAGGTGGGAGGCTGGAGGGAGGAGACTGCGGCATGAGCAGATCTGTGGAAGGCACTCGTGTATCCCTCTTCCTCTTGCTCTTTCTCCTGTGTGTGCATGTGTGCTCTATCAGGATACGGTAAGCTAGCACACCCCCTATGGGCTCTTACACCACAGTGCATGCCATCAGATCAATCCATCAGTCAAGCGTAAAAAGTTAAATGATAAAAGAACAGAGAAAATGGAAGATAATGTTCATAATGTCAGCATGGGAAAAAGTGAGTATAAAAACAAACCAAGAAAACAAAATGGATTAATCACTACAACTATGAAGTTATCAGTTTTCTGCAAGAAAAAATTACCACAAACAAAGATGATTGAAAACTTGAGGGAAAATATTTACAACTCATTTCACAGGCAAACGGCTAGTTTCTATAATATTTAAAGAAAAAAGAGCAGGAAGTTCATGAAAAAAATAGTTAATGAATAAAAACATTATTCACAGAAAAGTAATTATAAATGCCTTTCATACACAAAAGATATTTAACGTGTCTTTTATGTTTACTTTTAAAATCTTGGGCAAGTTTGATTACAGACCACATATTTAAGAAATTAGGTGACCGGGTGCATATATATGACTAAAGAAAAAATTGGTACAAATTCTGTAAAGGTTAAGTAAGTTGTACAGCAACCACATAATGGAATAGCATGTGGGCTCTATAAAGTAAAGTAAAGCTGTTTCTGCACTGATAATAAGTAATCTCCAGAATACATTTTTATGAAAAAAGTACAAAGATTATGTAAGTTGTTATTTGCACTTTAAGAATTTTTTTAAAGTCTATATGCTCTAATATGTACAAATACTATTTGCTACTGAAACGAGATAATCTAGGAAGGCAGATACAGGACCACCAGAAATGTATCCACCGTTGGGAGGAACAGATGTTACTAGCACTTTAGTTTATTAGGGTGGAACTTGTTGCCTATAGAAGATTCAGGAACAGTTTAAGCGTGTGAGGCTTCAGTTGCCACTGTAGTTGATATCCCAGATTACTAGGCGGATATTGGGAAAGAATGGAAATCCAAATGTGGTAGAAGATTGAAATGAAAAACTCCATTTCATAATCATAATTTCCTTCAGGACATTTTTGTTTATAAGAATTTATGTGTTTGCGTTTCCTTTATGTTTTTAAATTTTAAATAAAATTTATTCATTTTTTACTGCTAGAGGGCTCATGTGTTCATCCAAGAAAAACAGAGAAAAAGCATTCTCCCATGGGTTGTAGTCACACCAACATCATTTTTAACACCATTCCTCCTTGTCATCAGAATTTTAGGTACACACACACACACACACACGTACATGCACGCCATCACACGCACATGCCTATCATACGCTCATGCTGTAGGGGTCAGGATTCACGTTGTGCTTGGTTTTGTGGATCCATCTCCCTCAACTGTCATGCAAGGGCCAGCCCAATGTATCTGTATTTTCTAGGCAAGCACACATTTGCTATCAATAGATGCTAAATATGGACCACCTCATTAGTACAAGACAAATATGCAAGAACCTGGCCCTTCACAAACAGACAACATATTTGATTGTAGTGCAACTCTATGGTGGGTAACACAAGTATTACTCCTGTGTTATCTTGCAGACTAAGCCTCTGTTGTCCTGGGACATAGATAGCAAGTGGAGTGGCAAGCAGGGATTACTAACTCAGACTGTCTTCCTCCCTGTCTTCTCACCAATCTCCACTCCAGCCTGATGGCCTTTCTTCCCATTTAACTGAGGAAATGAGGAATGAGTTCCTTGGTTTGTATGGAAAAAGCTGTTAGGCTGCTGACTAATCGACTAAATTTAAATCACCTTTTCAGTTCAAGAGACATGGTGACTTAAAAAGAATTTACTTGAGGGACCAGCAATTGGCATAATGGCTATGTCACTGGACTCCCATGTAGTTGACCATGATTTAAGTCCCAGACTTGGTGGCTTAAACTCATGCCAGGCACGTGTGCATGTGTGCCCAAGATCCCGAGTGGAGGATAGAGGAGAAGAGATTGCAGCGTGACCATCCTCCCTGGTGAGTGATTTCTCGCTTTCTGTCTCTCTGCCTCTCTCTGTCTTTCTGGTGAGCGCACATGCCCTATAGCAAAAACCTCTCCAAATAAATAAATAAATAAATAAATAATTTACTCAATAAAAAGGCTCCATAGATCCCTTTGCTCTGCTGGTTAAACCCATTCTTCATGAATTACAAACTAGAACTAGAGTAACAAACACAGAGCTCTTCCAAAAACTGTACTCTGATTCCATCTGAAAGGAACCTTGAGCTGCAAAGGTACAGCAGCACCATCCATACTGACCTTTGGCCAACACACTGGATAAAAGCACACTCCCTCTGGGTACAATTCCCATAGGACCTTTAATAACCAAAAGGATCAAAATATAGATTTTATGTCCAAGTGAAGGATAACAACCCTGGCCTCACGGTGCTGTTCCATGCTGAGGAATTGGCTGACAGAACATAACCTCAGCTGTTATTTCACAGGCCTTCTTGAGGTTTGTCTTAAATAGCTTCTCTCAGCCTCACAGGCAAAGCTATTTTAAATAACATGGTGTCAGCATTTCAGTGAAGTATTCCAGCTGCCAGGCATTAAAAAAATTAACTGAAAAACCTAACTGGTTTTCAAATCAACATGAACTGTCTCAGGCTGCAAATATTTTTAATGAAATATTTAAGCAAAATCTTCTGTAGATGAAACAGTTGAGTAACTTCCTTTCAAAATAATCTAACTTTTTTTTTTTTTAAGTAAACCCAGAAGCAAGGGAACAATTGGAATTATTTTGCATGTATTTAGCATCATTTACTATATTCTAGGAAAAAGTTTGCGGTCCATCCTATGACCAGGGTTACAGGGCAGTTGTAAATCAGGAGGGTTTTTTAGAGATAATTCATTTAATTTTGGGAGGGCACAGGGAGCAAAAGCTGGAAAATGCAGACTTGGCAAGCAGGAGGGCAAAAGGATGTGGGTGGCATATCACCACATATTACCATTTCAAGCAAGTGCTGAGAGTGAAAAATCGGGCAGAGGAGATAACACCATCAGCAGGCATATGTCTACGTCTGAAAAAAAAAAGGAATATGTCTACGTCTGACAGGTGACAGCATCACGCAACCTTACACCCCGGGCCAGGACCACTGCCAGCCCGGGACAACTCAGCCTGAGCAAGCCACCCTTCACAAACAGACAACATATTTGATCGTAGTGCAACTCTATGGTGGGTAAGTGTGCAGGCCACCACTGTCCCTAGGGGGCACTGTGCATGGGGTACCCAGAAAGTGCACACGACTTGCCCCAGTCCAGCACCTGCACATCGGCCGCTCTGAGCCTCATGTGGGGACCATTACCTTGGCCAGAGCATACCAGGCAGCCTTTCACCCGTGTCACTAGTTACTTCATCCTCCTTTGTACTCTTCCCTCCTCGCCTGCACATCTCTCAGGGCAGACAACTGGCCATGTCCATCTTCCTAGTCTCCTCTATGGGTCAGTGCAATAAAACAGGTACTAAAAGGATTTGCAGCACCTGGAGTCAGCCTAGCCCGAGATCCTTTTCCAGTGGGGGTGGTAAGGACAGGGAAAGAACGGCACTCACCACCTGGCTTCGTCCAGCTTTAGACCCAACATAACAGGGCTTGGCCGACCGAACGTGCTCCAGGAGTCCGAGGCGGACTTCGGGTAATTCCAGAAGCGGTAACTATTCTGGAAAGCATTTTCTTTTGTAAGTTCTTGCTGGGCAAAATCTGCTATCAGGTAAACAATGTATGGCCATCTCCAGCGGGAGGAAGCCCGTAAGTATGCACTGGCAGCAGAGTGTGTGGTGATAAGGAGGTGCTCGCCATAAAGTCTAGACCAAAGCCAAGCCACGACCCACACAAAAGCTACAGATGAGAGAGATGATTTTGCACTCTTCCTTACAAAAAACATTAACATCCCTTTTCAGCAGTACAAATAGGGGGGTTATTTAACTTCCTGAAGTTTTAAATTTTCCAAACATTAAAAGGGTATAGGTCTAGGGACCAGCAGATGGCATAGTGGTTACATTGCTGGACTCTCACATAGTCAACTGCAGTTCAAGTCCTGGACCTAGCAGCTTCAAATTCAGCAGGCATGTGTGCGTGCGTGCCCAAAACCCTAACAGGAGACTGGAAGAGAAGCAACTGCAGCATGGCCATCCCCCTGAGGGGGGAGGTGATTTCTTGCTTTCTGTCTCTCTGTCTCCCCAGCAAGCACATATGCTCTATAACAAAAATATTTCAAAAAAAGGAAAAGAAAACAAAGGAGACTAGGTCTGTAATCTGAGAAGGATAGGGAGTAATGCAACAATGCACGCTTAGCACTCACCAGCTAGGATGTTAGGTAGACCCATAGTAGGCAAGACAGCTGCATGTCCTCCTATCAAGTCTATTTAAAACTGTACTTCCTCTTCCTTCCAAAATGTGGAATGCTCAAATTTAGAACATTATGGGACCAGAAGTTGGCATATGGCTATGTTGCTGGACTCCCATGTAGTCTACTGCGGTTTGAGTCCCGGACCCAGTGGCTTAAACTCACACCGGGTGAATGTGCGTGTATGCCCAAGATCCTGAGAGGAGAACAGAGGAGAAGGGATTGTGGCATGGGCATTCCCTCTTGGGGGGGGAGTGAGTTCTCCCTTTCTGTCTCTCTGTCTCTGTCTTTCTGGGGAGCACATGTACCCTTCAGCAAAAAAAAAAATTTTGGGGGGACAATGTCCCCTTGACCAAAAAAAAAAAAAAAAAAAAAGAAAAAAAATTCTCCCCAAAATAAATAAATAATAGGAAGTTACATGTCATGATTATCTATTTGCACTTTTTCCTAATGATTTTTGGTTATAAAGAAGGCTCTTTTTTTCTCATCTCAAGTTATTCTCTTTGGATTTTATTTTGTGCAATAGTATTGCTAAATGTATTCCAAAAAATATCTTTAAAATGTCTTAGATATATTAAATTCTGTAAAATATATTCCCTTTTTAATATCCCACACAATATAAAAATTGGGAAGACTTTCTTTTTCACTTGTGTAAGAGTCTATAAAAGGTAATCGTGCACACCTGAGAAAGGACAGAATTGCATATATTTTTTATTCGATATCAAAAATTTTTCTGTAAAGAATTTAAAATTATTTTCCTAAATTAAATTATATTTTTTCTTAATGAAAGTGCTCTTTTTAAAAAATATTTCTTAATGTAGTGTAATTATAGAAATTGATATTGTAGATAGAAACTGTATTAACTCACTACATATCTTAAAATATGTAGATTGGATCAAGATAAATCTGTGATGGTAAATACTAACAAAAATAATGATTAATTAAAAACAATAAATTAGTAACGATGGAAAACAGCAGTAGTGCTATAACATTAAGGTAGATAGAACAGCGAAATTTAGATTTAACAGCTAGGTGTTGCATGCATACTACATGCCAGGTGTTTTTATATGCAACATCTTTATAACAATACTTTGGGGAAGAGATTCTTTTCCCTAACCTGTTTTAAAGCTATTATTGCCAAGAGAAATTGCATGAGCCATCTGTGGTCACTCAGGCAGTGAGTGACAGCCAAAATTCCAGTAGTTTGTTTCTAAGTCCAGTGATCTTAACACTTTAATCCCCATGCCAGGATTCCAAAAATGTTTGCCTTCAAAATTCACTTTGGAAATTCCAAGTGGAATTCAAAGAACTTTGAAATAAGACCGATTTGATAGGAGTTTGTGTTGGATTCGGCATTTTGCAGAGATACACAAAAAGCACAAGAAGGACCACTTAGCACGTGCTTCCACAGCTTGCCACCTCGCCGCCCCACTGGGATGTCGACGATAATTCAAACGCAGCACAACAGGGATTAAACCCTACACTGTGCCGAGTGACACAGGCCGGTCACAAAGATGTGAGCTGGATGAGTCCACTTATGCGGGTCCTACAGACTGAACTGTGTCCTCGCCGCAAGTTCCTACGTGAAGCCCTAACCACTAGCGTAACTGTATTTTGAGGCAGGGCCTGTGAGGAGCAAATGCAGGCTAGATGAGGTCCTAAGGAAGGGCCCTGAGCTCACAGGGCCGGTGCCTGCACAAGAGGAGGACGCACCAGAGCACTCTCTACCCTGTGAAGACACTACCAGAAGGTGACCAGACTCCAGTGGGGGAGGGGGGACTTAGCAACAACTGTCTCCCCAGTCTTCCCCAGCCTCCACCATGGTGACATATCAACATCTTATTTACGTCACCCAGTCTGCGGTACTTGTTAACGTGGTGGGAACTAGGACAGCCAGGTAGCCAGTGTAGTCCAAGTCGTAAAGACAGAGACAGAGTGTTGGCTACCAGAGGCTGGAGAGGGTCTGGAGTAAGGATGGAGGGAGTGTTATTTAATGAAGAGTTTCAGTTTTGCAAAAAGAAAAATTTCTTGAAATTCATTAAAGAATATATAACAGCTAAGTTTAGATTTAACAGACAGAAAGGTATTGCATGTATGCTATGAGCCAGCTGTGTCATGAACAAGGTGACTGTACTTAATACTACTGAGCTTAATATAGTTAAGACAATAAATTCAATGTCCTATGTATTTTATAATATATATATATGTAGTTTTTGCTATAGGACATGTGTGCGTAATGGAGAGAGAGAGAGAGAGAGAGAGGAAAAGTGAATCATAACCCTCCGGGGGTGAGAGCAGATGGCCATGCCACAATCCCTTCTCTTCCATTCTCCTTTCAGGATTTTGGGCACACAGAGGTGCCTGGTGTGATTTCCAAGCTGCTGGGTCCAGGACTCAATCCCATGGCTGGTCATGTGGGATCCAGCCCCCTTAACCTCCACATCATCTGTTGACTCCAGAATTACATTTTTAAAATGAAAATAAACCAAAGGTTAAATTACTTATCTACCTTATCAAATCAACTCCTTTCCCACTGGTCCTTATCTCCATAAATGGTCTCAACATTCACCCCGTTGCTCCGGTCAGATCTTTTTAGTCATCCTTTGCTTTTCATGTTCATTTGCCCCTCGTAGTAACCTGGTGTCTCTCAACCTTTAGCATGCCGGAAATCACGCAGGTTATTATTACAGCATAGATTTCTGGGCCCCATCTCCAAACGTTTGAGTCTGCAAGTCTGAAGTGAGACTGAAGAATCTTTAGTTCTGCCAAATGCATGGGTGATGCTAATGGCACAGACCTGAGGGTCACTCCTGGGAACCACGAAGCAAGCCCTGCCTGCTCAACTTCAGAGAAATTCCAGAGTTGACCCCTTTTTGTTATATCCATTGCTTCCAAAAAGTCTAAGTCATCATCATCTTTTGTCTGAATCAAAATTCTGACCTAACACTCATGCCCATCCCCTTCTCACAATCCGTCCCCCACAGAACAGTCTTTCAACTCTTAGATACTGATACTTCCCATGGGTTACCTCACGGCTAGCATCAACGCCGTCTACAGGACCTCTGCCCTCTCCATTTCGGCAGCCTCACTTCATCATGCTTTTGTCATCACCTCTTTTCAGCCCCACAAACCTCAGTGTCACTCCTGTGCCCGCCTTGGGTCCTGTGTCCTCACCGCTCTCTCTCCCTGGCATATCTGCCTCCCATTCTTTCCATGGGTGCTGCTGCCCTCATTTCCTTTAGGTCTAAGTAGTTCAAATAGGCCCTGTCCAGAAGAATCATCCCTGACGCTTATCTAAAATCACATCTAATCTTAGCTCAGTGATTTCTGCTCTTATTTCACTGGAGCTCATACAAGTTTTTCTAGAAAAAATCTCCCTCAGTAATTCATACACAATGGGGCCACTCTCCCAAGTTCTGCATCTAGGGAACTGACCTAACACAGTACTGTTTTATTTTATTTTCTAAAGTGAGGACAGGATTCTGACTACTTTGTATTTTCCAAAGTCCTTTCCAGAGGGCCTGGGGGGACTCATGCCTACTAACATTAATGGAGATGAAGCTTCTTATCCGTTAAAGGACTCAGACATTCTTTTGCTGATTTCTTCCCAAGACACAGATATCCTTTTCCAATCACCAACCTAAGAATTTCAAACTCACTTATAACCTACACGTCTCTGCTTCCAGGTATCCCACCTTTTGGAACCAAGCCAATGGAAGAAAGTCCTTATGCTGACTAGTAACCCTCCTGCTCTCTGAACTGTAAAAGAAACCACCATATCTCAGCACCCAAGGAACACGCTTGTCTTTCTCTTGGTCTGTTACTCAACTTTGTGCTTGGTAATAAACCACAATAATTATTTTTTCTACAGAGTTGGTTATTTCCATTGGCAAAAGCATATTTACTTATTCCATGAGAAAGAGAGAGAAGAAATGAAGAGGCACCCCAGACTGGGTCCTCACAGCATAATCCACTCCAAACTTCAATTATTCCAGATTTGCAGCATGCATACGGGTGCCTGGCACGTCCAGGGAATGCTTGGGATGCAAACTCAGGACTTTCCCTCATGGCGTCAGCATCACAGAGCACTGCATTACCACCGTGCCACCTGTGGTCAGCCCCAGCATTGTATTAACAGGGACCCTAAGGGTGAGAAAAGGGAGCTACTTCTGAAGTGTTATTTCACACTATTCCCATTAGAAAAATTAGCAACCGCGTAAGACAAAGAAGACTGTGTTTTAGAAGTCCAAAGAATTTATGCAATACCTCTATAGGGATAAAGGATATCATACTGTTCACTTTGTATATATTGACTCTTTTACTTGTTTGTTCATTTATTTTTAAGGGTTTTTTCCATAGGGTGTGTTTATTGCCAGAGTGCAACAGAGATAGACAGTGAGAGGGAAAGTGAGAACTCATCCCCCCACCCCCAGAGAGAATAGCCATGCCACAATCCTTTTCCCTCCATTCTCCTTCTGGGATTTTGGACATGCATACACATATATCTGGTGTGATTTTCAAGCCACCAGGTACAGGACTTGAACTGTGGTTGGCCATGTGGAAGCCGCACACCTTAACCACTATGCCACCAGCTGGCCCCATGTGTATATTAACTTTTAACTCTCAAAAACCCTCAGGTTTTTCACTAAGGATCACCCTCATCTGACACATGAGGAAACCAAAGCACAGAAATTCTACTAAAATAACAAAGTAGGATATAAATCTAGAGTCCAAAATTCAAAACTAATCGTTAGTGGATTTAGTCTCCAAAGTCCTCTACATAATTACTTTTTTGACTTTTATATGTTAAATTAGACATAACAATTCATAGAGCATATGAATACTGTCTATAAATATTGAGTGGTTGGAAAAGTCATGATGTATTTTTTCATGTTTTTCTATGCAAAAATGCATGACTTTTTCGATGACCCAATACTACATGTATATAAAATATACATAATATAGCTCTATGAAAGTATGTATAGCAAGCATTTATAACATTAAATTAATTTTAAACCTTGCTATAAAGTTACAATTCAAATTTATTTTTTAACAGCAGGACTTTATCCTGATTTAATCATCACACATTGTGTTCATGTGATAAAAGATTTCATTATAACAATTGTTATGTTAATGAAATTATTAATTAAAAAATAGCAAGACTTTGACAGTTTTTCACATTTCAAGGTCAAAGAGTATATGGGAGAATAAATTACTCGTGTAATATAAGGCAGACTATTTGTTTTAGAATTTTTCATTATTGTTTCAGAAATGTTTAGAATAATGTTAGAAATAGAACTATTTAGCAGATGAAACCCAAATAGAGAAATGACTGTATGGGGTCCTCAGGAGAGGCAGGGCTCATCTTGCATAGAAAAGCACAGAAGAGTGCATCATGACTTTCCCGATGACCTAGTGCTGGCTGTAAGATATGTTGGAAGAGTGGTTTAAAGAAAGTTTGGATTTGAGAAATAAATAAAAGAGTCTGTACATAAGTCTTAGAGTATGCATGTGCAGATTTATTCAAACATGGAGGAGCAGATCAGCCTCTCCTGCACTGTTTCCAACAGGGAGACTGGCTCCCGCCCACATTCCATCAATAAGTAGGAAGAGACTAGAGAGATAAAGAGTGACTACTATTCCTTTCTTTGAGAGATTTTTGCTATACGGTTCGTATGTCAGCAGGAGAGACAGAGAAACAGACAGCGAGAAATCGCTCCCCAGAGGGGATGACCCTACCACAGACCCTTCTCTTTCATCCTTCTCTCAGGATTTGGGGCATGGATGAAAATGCGCCCAGCATGAATTTCAAGATGCTGGGTCCAGGACTCAAACCACGGTTAGCCACGTGGAAGTCCAGCACCTTAACCCACTATACCGCCTGCTGGTTCCAAGTGACTGCTATTCTAAAAGAAATAAAAATATGTAAAGTTTGTAAGCTGGATCTTAACGTTCTAAGATATAAGATAATTCTCAAAAATAATAATTTTATCCTGTGTAGTCCAAAGTCAGCCTTCCTGAAATTTTCTCTAGTTATATATTTGGCCTTCAGTGAAATGATGCCTATTTAAAATAAACTGACAATAACAATTTCATATGGAAATACAGAATAGCATCCCACATGGAGTACAAGATCTATTGTTTCAAATAAAAATGTGCCTTTTACTACTTGTTAAACTATGCTTCTGAGAGCTAGGTGTTTTAAAGTGTATTACTGGGGACCAGCAGGTGGCGTGGTTAAGGCACTGGACACTCCCACATGGCTGACCATGGCTCAAGTCCTGGACCTGGTGGCTTGCTTTCTCATTTTTATTTGAAAGGTTGCTTTCTCTCTTTTTCTCTGTGTGTGTCTGTGTGTGTGTGTGTGTGTGTGTGTGTGTGTGGTGTGTGTGCATGTGTGGGTGTGTGTGTCTTGCTCTGGCCAAATTAAAAAATAAATGAATGAATAAATAAAATTAGATAAATAATTCCTTTAAAAAATAAAGTGCATTATCTTATTTCTAAGTGCTTTACACTTTATGCAGGGTTTTGACCTATAAATCTTATATTTTCATAGTACTTTGAAGTGATTAGAGGATTATAGTTATCTGACAGGTGTGAGATCTGAGCTATGGAATTGATAGATAAGTGATTGCCACTTAGCCACTCACCATATAAATAATGTGTAATAAAAGTTCTAGTAAAAGCTGACTCCCACTCCAGATTTTTAACTTTCTCCATGACTTTTTTTTTCTTTTTTTGGAGAGGCTTTTGCTATAGGGCGCGTGCGCTCGCCAGACAGACAGAGAGAGACAGAGAGACAGTGAGAACTCACCCCAGGGGCGATGGCCACGCCACAATCCCTTCTCCTCCATTCTCTTCTTGGGATCTTGGGCACACACGCACACGCGCTCAGCGTGAGTTTAAGCCACGGGGTCCGGGACTAGAAACGCGGTTGACTACGTGGGAGTACAGCGACATAGCCATTACGCCAACTGCTGGTCCCTCTCCATGACTTTGTAAGAGAGGTTTTATTCAGTTGCTGTTCAAAATCTTCTCTCTTGTTTGAAATGTCTTTCCTTTATTTTTTTTCTTTAAAGGTTTTTGCCATAGGGTCTGTTTGAAATGTCTTTCCTTTCTTTATTTTTTTTCTTTAAAGGCTTTTGCCATAGGGTGCACGTGTTCATCAGAAAGAGAGAGAGAGAGAGAGAGAGACGGAGACAGAGACAGTGAGAAGGAAAGGGAGAGATCATGCACACATGTTTGGAGTAAGTTTCAAGATGCCAGGTCTGAGATTCAAACTGCAGTCAGTCATATGGGAGTCCAGCGACGTAACCACTGTGCCATCTGCTGGTCCCAATCCTTACACTTTTAGAAGCCCATACTTCTATACAAAAGCATATTTTCTGAATATAGCACAATCAACAGCTATACTGAACACAATATAAACAAAATATCTTCTACATATACTCTAGGACCTTGTGCTATAGCTGGGTAGAAAATGTTTACCCAAATAAAGTGTTTAAAAGATACAGGGAAGATAATATGTTTAGAGAGTGATTTAGGGGACAAGTAGGTGGCGTAGTGGTTAGGTTACTGGACTCGCACATGGTCGACTGCAGTTTGAGACCCAGATCCAGGGGCTTGAAGCCTGGTGTGTGTATGTACATGCCCAAAATCCTGAAAGGAAAAGGGATTGTGGTGTGGCCATCCCTCTTGGGAGATGATTTCTCACCTTCTCTCTCTCCATCTTTCTCTGTCTCTCAGGGAAAAACACACACCCTATAGCAAAATTGTTTCCCAAATAAAAGAGTGATTTAAGAGGTACCTACTGGTTTAAAAATTAAGAAGTTACAAATTCAATTGAGGTGAATGCCATCTACTGATAAGAAGTCTGCGGCAACAGCAAAGCGGTTGGCAAATAATACACTGATATTTACATATTGTTATTTGACAGGTAGGTAGGCAAAGGTTTTCAACAATAAGAACTGCCAACCAGAAGCTTCTCTTATGATAACTGAGCACTAAGCGGATAGGCAAATTGCTAATGTGATCACGTTGTCAATTAGATGTGGGTTTCCATCTCAAGTACTTGGAGCTGGGCAGACAATATTACTTCCTCATTCTGACATGGAACAACAACTTAAAAACAAATGAATAAATAAAAGAACAGTTTGGGACTCAGCAATAGGTAGGCTCTTGGCTCAAAGCATCTACAGTTGGAAAATATTTGAAAACTCCTATTTCTAACAGGACAAGTTTTATGCCAAATTAGACTGCTCCCTGAGGCTCTGAGAAAAATCTGAAAAAGGCTTTCTTAGCTGTGTATTGCCAAGACTCGGGCTACATCCTCAGATCGCAAAGCAGCATAGTGTGTTCTAATTAGACCAGGATGGCAGAGTTAGAATGAGATAAATAGGAACTGATGATAGAAAAAGTGTATAAATTTAAAGTGTATAAATTTAAGCCACGTTATAGTTTATAAACAGAGGTTTTCTATTTAATTTCTTACTTTCATGTGTTATGCTAAATATAAATAGTCGTTTAGGAATTTTCCTTATTAAATTAACAGGATTTTTAAATGATTTCTAAAGTTGTTAGCCCTACCATAAATAACATTTTCAAATGTAATCAGTGAAAACAGAAATTGGGACCAGTCTTTCAGAAAGTCACTTAGCAGGTGCTGGGGTGGTGGTTCAGTAGTTAGGAGTTATGCTTAGCAGCCCAGATCCCACATGGCCAATTCTGGGTCAAGTCCCAGTTGCAGTGACTTGTCAAACAAACTGGGTGTCTATGTGTGCAGGCCGGAAATCCTGACAGGAGGAGAAATGGAGGAAAGGAATTGCAGCATGACCACACCCCACTAGAAGGCGTTTTCTCTCTGCTTTCTGTTTCCCTCTCTCTCTCTCTTTCTGGCAAGCATATGTGCCCACTGGCAATCCAAAAGAAAAAAAAAGTCACTTAGTAGGTTGTTTTAAATACTTGAAAAGGGATATTCTTATTCTTTCATCCAGTAATTTTATTTCTGAGAAACCACTCCATGTAACCCTATCTAACAGAAGAGAAATGCTACTTAACATTAATGATGCAGGAAGTTGGGGTGATCAGACCCAACACCAGTACTGAATCCACAGCCGCAGGTTGACCATGCTTTTGTCTCACACTCATGAAGAATTAGAGATGCAGACACAGTGAGGATAGCAAAGTAGAGTTTATTAAGAGAGGAAAGGAGAAACAGAGCTCCCAGGCAGGAGAGGGTCCCAGGAATGGGTTGCTGAAAAGGAACTGGGCAAAACACTTTTATCCCAGCAAGGGGGGACCTGTGCATATATTTTCCTCAAGGGGAGAACATGTTAGGTGATTTGCGTCATTCTTCTATGTGGGAGTGGACTCATAGATCATAAACTGCAGACAGTCAGACCTCAGTTAATCAACATTCGCAAATCTTTGTCTGAGGTCTATGGGCAGTGAAGTTTCTAATTCTTACCAGTTTTCCCACAAGTCTAAACAAAGCTTTGTTCTTTGATGTATTTTTCCTTTATACATCTAAAATGTAAACTCATTTAGACCTTCTTGTCATGCAAGTGTGTTCCCATCTCTCAAATGATAGCTCGTGGTCAGTGATTGTTCATGGTCCTTTGCTCTCTTGTCCTCAGACCAAGAGAGACTACACTCTTTGTTTTGAATGTAGCAGTGGTTTGGAAAAGGTTAGTTTCAGAGCTGTCATTGTCTTAAGCAGGTTATAAACAAGTCTGGCTGTAAGCAGCTCTCTGTGTGAGCAAGCAGTGAGAGCTAATGATGGATTTGTAGTGAGAGCAGCGAATGATTTCTATTAAAAACTTTACCAGAGTAACTCCATCTTGTAAGATGGCTCCATCTCATGGATCTATATCCTAACTATATGTGTGTGTGTGTGCCTGTCTCTTACCTCATAAAGGTATTCGTCATGTCATTATTTATACTGCAATATGCTGTATCTTTTTTTTTTTAATTGTAAGAGGACACAAGTGCCCACCAGATGGAGAGGGAAAAACAAAACCCCAGTGGGGTGTAGTCATGCTGCAACCTCCTTTCTCCATTTCTCATCCTGTCAGGATCCTGGGTATGCAAACATTATTATTAGAAATAGTTTAAATACCCAAAACATAAATGTTTAAACTACATCTCACAGTATATTACATAGCTGTTAAATATAATGATTATAAAGGTTAATAGTTTGAAAAATGGTTTTGAAAAACATAATGCCAGATTATTCTTTACAAATGTAAATCTGACTGTAATCCTCTCTCTGAGTTTAATCTTTCCAAGTACTTCCCATTGTATGCAGAGTGAAACTCAAATACTGACCCTGACTCACAAAGCCCGTCCTGATGTGGCTCCTGTGTTCTTCCTCACTAGAAATGCTTGTCCCCTGGTCAATGTCTGGCCCCTGGTCAATGTTTCACATATTAAATGTCTCAGAAAACGTTAATGAAATGTTTCCAGAAAACTCTGCCCGTCCAATATGAAGTGCAGGGGTTGTAGCGCGTCTCCTTGCCTTCACCTTGTGCACAGCACTCCACCGCCACTGTGTGCTTTCCTGTTCACCTCTTCATTAACCTGCACGCCACCTGGCTCCTCCCATCAGCACACACACGCTACAAGTCTCACATCAGACTATCAGGTGGTATGGTGGGTAAGGCGCTGGATCCCACATGGCCAAACCTGTGGTTGGAGTCTCAGACCCAACAGCTTGAAAAACACCCTGGGCATGTGGCATGCATGCCCAAATTCTTGCAAGGAAAATGAGAGAGGAGGGATTGTGGTATGGTCATGCCCCTGGGGGTTGGGGGAGATGTCTCTCTCTCTCTCTCTCCCTCTCACTCTCTCTCTCCAGTGAGCCTACTCACCCTATGCCAAAATGTAAAAAAATAATTTTAAACTGACATCCTGTATAATACTATGACAGTACAAAGGAGATGATTGATAACTATTTCTTAAATTAATTAACCAATCAACACAAACACTATTTTTAATAGAAACATTGTTTAAAAGAATAAATATATTTTTAAGGACTGCAGAAATCTTTAAACTCTTTAAAGGTGCTAATTTATAGTCTATAATATCCAGATATTATTATGACCTTGGAATAGTGTCTAGAATTCAAACTAAAATGATTCTCCTAAAAAATGAATTACTTTTAGGTGTTTTTTGAAGCAAACAAAATAGTACAATATCAAACATTCACCAAAAGAAAAGGAATATTTAATTAAGAAATAAACTACTGGGACCAGCAGTTGGTGTAATGGCTATGTCACTGGACTCTCATGTAGTCGACCATGGTTCAAGTCCTGGACCTGGTGGCTTAAACTCACACCAGGCAGATGTGCGTGCATGCCCAAGATCCCTAGAGGAAAATGGAGAAGGGATTGTGGCATGGCCATCCCCACTAGGGGGTGATTTCTTGCTTACTGTCTCTCTGTCTCTCTCTTTCTGGAGAACGCTCCCACCCTATAGCAAAAACCTCTTTAAAAAAATAAATAAATAAACTTAGTTCAATGATTAAGTATAAGATTCACAAAGAAAAGAAAATATACATGTAGAATACAGCTGTTCATGAAAATTTCATAGGGAAGGCAGAACTTTATCCACGAACCAACAGTAAGATTTGGACTCAAGGGGGAAACTTTAAAAAGAGTCTAGAACATTGGGAAGAAACATTTTCTAGAGAACTTTAAAATCTTTTCATCCACTCGGATACACTTTTTAAAGACACTCTAACTCTAAATTATTCTAATTTTAATTATTTGACTTAGAGCTTAGATAATACAGGCCAACTAGAAAATCTCAAATCCTCAAATTCTATATATAGTAATCTACTAATATAGAAATATAGAGTAATTTATTAATTTTAGAAGTTTGAAAAGTGCCTAGTAAAGTACAAGTGTCAAGAGATAGCTAGAATTTATAGATTGCTCTTAGTTTTTAAGCATATTTATGTAGCAGCTGCTACACAAAGTAACTAATATAATGATTTAGATAAGAGACACAATTATTTCTGTTTATTTTCTGAGGCCTTGACATGCTCAGCAAATACAAACGAGCCATCAGCATAAACTGCAGATAATTACTCAAATCTGAACATGAATATTTTACCTTCCTCTAACTCCTTTTTGTACATTGGGTTTATTGAAAGGCAAAGAAATAAAAAGAAAGCATAAATTTTTAAGAGAAAATTTCATTTGGTGCCATTTGATTTAATCCATAAAACAAAAACTTGATGAAAATTAATAGTAATAACCAACTTTTCACCAGTAATATCTCTTAAAGAACACCTGCTTCAGATTAAATGAGATGAGGAACCAGAAGGTAGAGAGGTTCTTAAGGCAGTGGAATCCCCCCATGCCATGGGTTAAGTGGTGGGTAAGGCAGTGGGTGGGGGGGGGGATTCCATTGCCAAATACAGTTCGAATCCTGGACCTGGTGGCTTGAGATTCATGCGGGCAGATGTGTATATATACCCCAAATCCCAGGGCAGAATGGAGAAGACATTGCAGTGTGGCCATCCTCCCAACCCTCACTGTGGGTTGATTTCTTACCTTCCTTCTCACTGTCTCTCTGGCAAGCACATATGCCCTATTGCAAAAAGTAGCTAACTAAATGAATGAAGGAATGAATAAAATTAGATTATATTGAATTCTTTGCCTACCCCTTTCTGAAGTAAGCAGTTAATTCTAGGAATTTCTAAAATACCTCAGGTGTATACTTGAACCTGCTCCTATGAAAAATGTTATAAGGCATTATCTTCATGATACATGCTTCTAAATCTAAATAAAATGGTGTAAAAGGCAACGTAAGCAAAGAAAAAATTTTAAAACAATGTGTAATACATGTTTTAATCTTGTTATAACTTTATTAAATATTCAACAGCTAACATGGCACAGTAAGACTCTGAGACAAGAACACACATATTAATAGGACATTTCTTTAACAACTTATAACAAGGAAATATGCAGATTTTGACAAGCATGTAATATGGTGAATCTCAGTAATATGAAGGTATGGTTCTATATTTTAACATAAACTGGATGTTCAACATTTTAAAATACCAGTAGTGGGAATAAAATAGCTTAATAGGCAGAATTGCCCCTAGTCATCTGCAAACTACTGAAAATTTGCATGTAAAATTTAATACTCTATTTTCTTTTTTACTAGTGGCCTTCGAGAAGAGAAGAGAAAAGCACGAATATGAAGAAATTATGTGTGAGTGGGTATATTGTTGCTCTAGATAACTTCAAATAAAGGAATACCAACATTTTTCCCTGCTGCATTTCAATAAACTTTATATTTCCACTTAACAAATATTTTCTTTACAATCATTTTTATTCTTGCTTATATTTGGTTATAAATAGTTATTATCTCTATTATATATGGTATACTGTATATACATGGTTTTATATAGTTTTATGATTTCTACATATGTACATAATTTATGTAGTTTAAGTCAAGAAATGATATAATATAAATCAATAATATAATGGTACATAGCCATTATTATTCTACATTTATATATATATATATATAATAGTACAGCAGAGAATGGTCCTCATTTAAGAAGGGTGATGCTTCTAAAATTCTACGGAACCTGCTTCCTATCCCACAGTCGTTTCCACTGGACCTGGGAGAGTCATGCCTACAAACGTGACCTGGAGCCTGTAACCATTAACAGACTGGCTTGGTCCATTGAGAGTGGGGTGCTACATTCTGTCCCTGGCACAGTGATTTTATGAAGCATAGTAAGCCTTATCCCTTACAGCAAAGGCATTCTTTCGATTTCTTTCAGAAACAGAGAGTTGTGTGTTTTCTTTTTTGTTTTTTGTTTGTTTGTTTGTTTTTAAACAACTACTAATCTAAGAATGTCAAACTCACTTGTAACACCCAAGCCTCTGCTTCCAGAGGTCCCACCTTTTGGGGCCTGGCCCATGTAGAGGACACCTTATGCTGACTGACAGCTCTCCTGTTAACAGAACTATAAAGGAGCTGTTGTATTTCAGCACCCTGAGAACATGCTTATCTTTCTCCAGGTCTGGTCACTCAATTTCATGCTCATCAAAAAACTGCATTAATTATTATCTCTACGGAGTTGGTTATTTCCATCAACAGACTTTTAATCTAATTGTATGAGGGAAGCTTTAAAGACAAGAAATATTTTTTTAAAAATATGAAGCCAGCCAATTTTGTCACTTAATAGCTCTTTTAATATATCTAATTTATTAAAAATAAGGGATTGGACCAATAGATGACAAATGATACTATATTTCTTGCTTTTTATTTTTTTAAGAGAGATTTTTGCTATAGGGTGAGTGTGGGTGTGCCAGAGAGAACAAAAGAAACAGAGACAGAAAGCAAGAAATCACCTCCCAGAGGGGATGGCCACACCACAATCCCTTCTCCTCTCAGGATTTTGGGCACATACACACAAATGCCTGGCATGCGTTTCAAACCACCGGGTCTGGAACCTGAACTGCAGTCGACTATGTGGGAATCCAGTGAGACCAAATCTTTCCCACTACAATGCCAACACTCCTATGAAAGCGTATGCTGCTGAGGCCACTGTTTTAAAAACAATTATCCTTTAAAGGGTTTCTTTTCTCCATATGAAGGGTCCCAACATTAGTGGGTTTTTTGGTATTTTCTTTTATTGTTCAGGCAATTAAACTTTGAAATATCTCCTGCAGCTTAGGCAAATTCAGAACTGCCTCCTCAAACATACCATTAAGAGAACTCAGTGACCAGGACACACACACACATGCACACACACACACCTCCAAATAGTTTCCAGTCAAAAAAGTATTTGCCAGTCTAATCCCCAACTAGCCAAACTTGACTTCCACTGAAAAATCCATTTTAGAGTAGTCTACAATCCCTTAATATTATCTTTCTTCTGTTTTGGTATTATCATTAAACAAATCAGGTACCTGGGTTTCTCCCAAATGAAGTGGCTCCAGTGGAATGTTTTAGGAATATGTGCACTCTATTTCTGTGTTTGTTGTCATTAATAAAGTTTCTACTTCATACTGTTGCAACACCCTTTTTCAAGGAAATACTTATGTCTTTGCTCCTATTTTTATTCCAAATATGGTACTGAGGCCAGAGCAATTTATTTCACCTAAGCATATTAAGAACACATTAAAGGCTCTTCCTAAACTGCCCCAATATTGGGTCTGTAATCACATCTTTTTTATAATATGGAATTAAAATTCCAATCAATAGTTTTTACATCTTTGTTATCTGTATAGAAACTTTGCTATATTTTTTGCCTTGTTATAGGACTTAGCAATACATTTTGGGTATTTGCCTTCACATTTGTTATACATAATCAAGTTACTCTTTTATTTGAGGGTCTTCCTACACCGTGCACATCAGTGTAAACAATTAGATCCAGCCTCTGCATGCAGTGGGTGGTGGACCGGACTATAGAGCTGAAACCTGAAAGCCACAGGCTGACTGGTCTTTGGATCACACCCTGGGTATGTGCACGTGCCCAGAACCCTGATGAGCTGGAGAATTGCAAGGAAGGGATTGCCACATGACTGAGTCCTGGGGAAGGCATGTCTTTCTTGCTCTCTCCCCTCTCTCATCCTCACACACAGTCATACTTTTTTTGAAATGGAAGAAAACTTATGCTTCTATTTTTTTTCCCTCTTTCCTAAAAGTCATTTTTTATTTCCTTTTTCATGTCCAGGTTTCCAGTTACCTTGGAGTAAGGTTTTTACTAAAAGTCCTATAATGTTTTCTACACTGCCACAGAAATTTCATGCTTATTTATTTGCTTATGTATTTATCTATTTTAGTTTGCTATAGGACATATATGCTCACTGGAGAGAGAGAGAGAGGGAGAAAGAAAGAGAAAGTGAGAAAGTGTCCTGAGGGGAATGACCACACCTCTATTCCTCTTCCTCCATTCTCCTCTCAGGATTTGGGGCCTGCATGCACAAATGCCCAGGGTGTTTTTCAAGCCACCGGTCAGGTACTTAAGCCAGCCAGCCAGGTGGGATCCAGCTGCCTGAATGACCACACCACTTGCTGGCTCTCCTGCTCATTAAGAGATCGTGTAGATGGTATATTTTCTGACTACTCTTCCTAAAATGTCAATGGCTTTTTGGTCACCTCTCTTTCAATCAAACTTACAGTAAACTTAAGAATTAAAACCATATAGGTGATCTGCTTAAAGAACAATACCCACAGAAGATGTAATGTAAGGAAAAATATCAAAAGTATATCAAGCACAAAGTAGTATAATATTTTACTGTGGGTTAAGTAACTTCATTATAATTGCTGTTATCAATGTAGGAATAAAACACTGTACTCTTAAGTATTTGTTTAAAAGGGAGCTTACCTACATATTCCAGCGTATGGATGAGTCCCTAAAATATAATATAGCCCTGGTGAACAGGCCCATTCTGAGCCTACCGTAAAATGAAACAGAGGCTGAGTTCCATTGACTACGGTGATGGGCCACTACTTCACAACACTGGAGCCACATGGGAAGACCACATGTTGGAATTCCAGGTGGACTGTAGTGCTGGGTATGTAAGTGATGCTGGCTGATGAGAAAACTCAGTGGATCCCGGCATTGTGAGACCCTGTTGAGGGAACTTCTCTCTCACTCTCTCTACCTCATGAAATAAATAAATACATACACACAAGCACACAAGTGGAACTAAAAGCTTCAGAGTCTTCTTAATCACTTAGAATTTCCCTGTCGATATAAAAACCTATTCTTATAGAAACAACGTAGGGGAGTAGAAAGAAGTTTCAGGAGTCACATGCGCCTTGAGTCTGGATCAGAGATTTTCAACTCATTTTTATATCCCAAACTATTCAATAATAATAAGAACTCACCACATGGGCAGAAGAAAAGCTTTCAGAATCTCCAGAAGAAGAAAAGGTGAAGAATATAAGCAGAGATATAAAAGTATCAAACTTGTTAACACTTTAACTAAACTCCTTCAAGTGCCTAAATCTCTTCAAGTTAAAAATCCCTGGTGTAGACCAAGGGCTGAGGGAAATATAGTAGAAAGCACGGTTCTGCGCCTAACACGTAAATGTGTTATTTAGTGACTGTACCCTTTCACTGCTGGTGAATCCAGCTGCGATAATAAACCCTGTCCTGGAGAAGTGAAGGTAAAGGGCATTATGAGAGTGGGAGAGTAGGAAATGCTGTGATATACGCAGATGATAAAGACAGCTGCAATGACATTTGTCAAAAACAAAAATCAAATGTGTTCAATCATAAAACTTTCTTCAAATTAGACATGCTAGCTATGTAAAATAAATATTATCTAAAGTGGAAATAAAAAATAGCTACTTCATCAAAAAGAAAGCTAAACTCTAATTTATGTCAAATATTAAACAACTAGTTAGTTTTCCAATGTTATCCAGAATAAGGACAATAAATAATTTAGCCCTCCCATTTTTGAAAGTGCTTTCATATTTATTATTTCCAGTGAAAGTGAAAGGGATTTGAGACCAGGAGACGGCATAGCAGTTCCATCACTGGACTCCTCCATGGCCACTGCAGTTGGAGTCTAGGACCCGATGGCTTGAAATTCATACCAGGCATGTGTGCTTGTGTGCCCCAAATCCCAGGAGGAGAATAAAAGACAAGGGACTGTCTCATGGCCATCCACCGGGGGTGGGGGATGATTTCTCACTTTCTCTTTATGTATCTCTCTCTGTCTCTCTGGCAAGCACATGTACCCCGAGGCAAAAACTTCTAAAAAAAAAAAAAGAAAGAAAGAAAGAAAGAAAGAAAAAGAAAAGTCAAGGATGAAGGGGATCAGAACATGCCAGCCCTGAATGCCACTTTGTGAGTTTATGATATAGATTATTTTTAGTTTGAAGCTAGTGAAAATCTGCAGATGCAGAGAAGGCTCTCTATATGCCCCTTCTACTTGAAAGCAGACCTGGCTTTCTCCTGCCTCTGTCTCTCTGCCTCACAGCACACATGTGCCCTCTTGCAATTAAAAAAAAAATTAAATAAAGATTTTGTTAAATTGATCTATAAATTTATGGTGACAAGTAGCAGCTAGTGTATGAAAGGAGGGATGGAAATGCACAACCTAGATTATAATGCTTATGTATGGAATGAGCAAACTTTTTAATGTATGGATCCTTCAATGTATTCAGAACATTAATATTCATGTTCACGTAAGTTGGTGTTTAGGAGTTTATTTCAACTTTTATGAAATGAACAAGCCCTAGAATACAAAATACTCTAAATTATGGACTGAGGTTTATTAGCATCAAATCAGCATGACAATAAATATTTCAACGTTACAGTAATGCAAGGTGCTTTAAGTGCCAGCAACAATGCTTTTATCAATTTATCTTTTATTAAACAACCAGAGAAGCAACAATATTATTTGAGCTGTAAAGTGTCTGCAAACACTACCAATATGCATAGAATTTAAGGAAAATAAAATGGAGAAATCAAACAGCAACTGTGGAAACTATTCGTTCATCGCTAAGATTGAAAGAGGTTGTACTCAGGCCAGCTGCAGTGGTGCAGCCTTCACACCATGCTCTGCGAAGCTGAGGCCATGGTGCTGTCCTGCAAGTGTCTGCGACCTCCCTGGGCTCCGGGCACATGCATGCGTGTGCTGTGACCCCTCCTGGCCAGGGCACAGGGTAGGACCACGGCCTGAGGATCCCTTTGGGGGTACCTCTCCCTTTTCCTTTTTCTTTGTCTCTTCTCATGGAAGAACTAACTAAACAAACTTTACAAAGTTTCTTCGTACTCATAGTTGTGCGGTCTAAGAAATTAAGACCCAGTTATAAAAGTAATACTTTAAAAGTAAGCTCACCAACAGAAGCTGTCAGTGCGTAATGATCAACCACTCTGAGGCTGAGGCTGTTCTGATCACTGAGCTTGGATTAGGGCATTCTAGTTCTGGATTCCTGCCACACGCCAGCTGAGCGAAGCTGCAAGTCCTGCAAGCTCTCTGATCCATTTTTCTCTCTGCCGAGTGACTTTAATAGTACCTGCTTGGCCTCTCTCACAATGCTGTTCAAAGAATCTAACTGGCATATGGAAACTTCCTTTATTTATTTATTTTTTAAATCGCCAGAGGGCATGTGCACTAGCCGGAGACAGACAGGCAGAGAACGAGAAAGCACCCCTCGAAGGGCTTTGTCATGCAGCAGTCCCTCCTTATTTCTCCATCCTGTCAGGGTTTGGGACACCCAGGTCCACACACCTGGCACACACAAGCCTGGGTGTTTTCCAAATTGTTGGGACAGGATTCCAACCGCCATCAGCCATGTGAGACCCAGCTCCCTTAGCCACAGGCTACGGGGCCAGCCCTGGAAACAATATTATTATCTGCCACACAAGTATTTGAATATATTACTGTTAATATTATCACTCCATCGTTATTCTAGAATACTAGAAAAAGCACTCAATCTAGGAGAATCATCAAAGTATCTTCAGTATTTTTCTGTGTGCCTTTGGGTATTAATTTCTTTGGACCTAAGACTTTTCAGAGATGATCTGACTGAACACCAAATCGTGCAGAGATCATCAAGCTAATTCCAGACAGAGAGAAATGACTTGCTCGGGGAGTCCTGGAATATCGGGCAGAGTGGAATCACATGAGACATGATGGGAAAGAGGAAGACAAAAGGACTTGGTGTGAAAAGGGGAGGAGAGCGGGACACCAGAAGAAGGGACACTGAAAAGGGCTTTTCCAGGAGAACATGAAGGGCGTTTCTGACTCCTTCACATCCTAACATCGTAAGGTAAGTATGCAGATGACTTTTACGAGAAAAAAAGTAATAATACGTTGTATGATTAATATAGATTCAATACTATAGTTTCTAGTTTTGGTGGGAAAAGGTTAGATTTAATTTAAAAGGTATGAGAAAATTACTCTTTTTTGTTTTAAGGTTTTTGCCATAGGGCACATGTGCTTGCCAGAGAGAGGAGAGTAACAACTCACTTTCTGTGGGGGATAGCCACACAACAACCCCTTTTCCTCCATTCTTCTCTCAGGCTTTGGGGCATACACGCACATGCATGCTTTTCAAGCCACCAGGTTGGGGACTTGAATCACGGTCTGCCATATGGGAACACAGCTCCTTAAGCTCCATGCCATCTGCTGGCCCCAAAAGTTACTTTTGAGAATAAATTCTACCTATATCCACACTTCTTAGCTATCAAGACTCAGCTGAGGTAATATCAGCCATATCAATAAGACTGTCTTTGTTCTAGAAAATTCTTGCCAGGAAGTTAAAGCTTTAAACCAATTGATTAATATTCCTGCTTGCCTCAGGAATTTTCTACAAGCCTATTTATCTAGACAAATAATTTACTCAGTAGGCAAAGAGATTATCAAAAATGCTTATTCATCAAAATTATTTCAAGACTTTCATCTTGCTTTGTCTAGTAATCCTAAAGTTGACCCACTTTGCTCAAAACCGACCATTTCTCCACCTGGAAAGACCTTCCATTACCCACCTAAGCCCCGAACCTGACATCGAACTTTGAGCCTGTACTTTCTGGAAACCATCCGTTTTCTGAAAACCACCTCCAACTTCCAACACCCACACTCCCCTCTCCTCGCCCCCCAGCACACACAGAGGAGTGTGTTTCCAGAAGGGTTAACTACAAAGGCTGACCCTTCCTGTAGACATCTGGGGAGTCACTGCCTCCAACATCCTCATGATACCTCCTCTTGCCTCCCCTCTACCCTCACCGTAATAAAGTCCCAGGTGCTCTCCCTCTTCTTTTTCTTTTCTTTTATAAAAAGATTTTTGCCATAGGGTAAGTGTGCTAATCAGAGACAGAGAGACAGAGACAGAAAGTGAGAAATCACCCCCCAGGAAGGATGGCCACATTGCAATCACTTCTCCATTCTCCTCCCAGGATGTTGGGCAAGCACACACACGCACCCAGCATGAGTTTCAGATCACTGGGTCTGGGATCTAACCAGTGGCATAACCATCATCAGCCGCCTTCCCCTTCAATAAAATTCCCTCATTGGTGTGACGATTGAGGCACTGGATCACACCAGTCAACTCTGCAGTTCGAGGCTTGAACCCAGCAGCTTGAAAAATATGCCAAGGGCATGTGTGTGTATGCCCCAAATCCTGAGAAGAGAATAGAGAAGAAGGGATTGTGGCATGGCCATCCCCCATGGGAGGTTGTGATTTCTCACCTTCCCTATCTCTCTGTCTCTGTCTCTCTCCAATGAGAACACATGCCCTATGCAAAATAGCTTAACAAAAAAAGTTTAATTCATATAGTGGCCTATATAAAATGATGTCTTTAATTTCCTGATACATTTGTCTTTAACCCTCCTAAATCCTAATTGGAGGAGTCCGACCCAGTGAGGCCCCCCACCCACGCCGAGGCTGGACCCTGGCACCTAATATAAATATCCTCCTTTGAACTCGACATTTGAAACTCTTAATAATGTCAAATAGTATTTCTTTTCTTACTAAGGTAGATCTAAAACTTAGTTCCACTTGATCTAGAGGTCATTTATGTCATTTTTTAAGCCAGCTGTCAATACGTTTTTTTTTTTTTTTGGAGAGGTTTTTACTATAGGGCGCGTGCGCTCGCCAGACAGACAGAGAGAGACAGAAAGTGAGAAATCACCCCCCAGGGGGGATGGCCACGCCACAATCCCTTCTCCTCCATTCTCCTCTCGGGATCTTGGGCACGGATGCACACGCACCCAGCATAGTTTAAGCCACCAGGTCCGGGAAGTGAACTGCAGTCGACTACGTGGGAGTCCAGTGACATAGCCATTACGCTAACTGCCGGTCCCAGCTGTCAACAATTTTGAGGTAAGTCTTGAAAGATATAGAAATCTGAGCCTCTAACAGTAGACAGCAAGAAGTGAGAGAAAATGGAGGAAAAGAAAATGTATCAGCTGGATAAGAACTTATGGAAAATAGTGAGTGGTTTCTCTTTGGAAATTAAATATTTCAGGGGAACTGGATGAGAGTAGATACATATATAACATTCTCCGGGGGTAGAGATGAAAGGGTAGTTTGAACCAATAGCACAGAGGCTTTAACTAATGCCAGGATAAAGAATCTTAATGGGAGTAAAGGGCTATCAAAATTTAATAGGGATTTTGCCATCATCCAGTCCTGTCACTCATTTCCCTCAGGTTTCCTTCTTCCCACTTCTTTCTTATTCTCACTTTAAGAATAGGACATTTGAGGGCATTTCAAGAGCAGAAGTGAATTAATGTATCAAAATATTCTGGAATATATGTCAGATTTTGTGGAATTTCCTTTAGAAGTGCTGTTCCCTGATTATGTCCATCTGGGAATACAGTTGAAATTCTCATTTCCATGTGTTCTCATTTTCCACAAAGTAATCAATGTATCTTCCTGTGTCTAGGAACTGCACCTTAGTTCATTAAAGTGTTAGAATAGTAACACTCTTATTCCAGAGAGCACTTGGAAGTTGTTGACAGTGTTTCATGGTCTTTAATTCCAGGTCAGTGCACTAACCGTCATTTAATATCAAGAATCTTCTGCTCGCTCTTTATTGTGCCCTACAGTCTTTTCTGGGGGTTTGGAGACTGCTGAGAATGGCTTCCTTTCAACAGAATATTAAAAACTGAGCACAAAATATTAGCTTTAAGTGATCTGGAAGAAAATAAAAAGGATAAACAAGTGTATCTGGCCTCCATGGTGCCTTCTCCCATCGGAGATTAGGAAGAAGTAAAACCAGTAAAAAGATTTGGCTATCGAATTTGGTTTTGAGAAGGAAGGAATTAATGGTATTGAAAGACATTCCTAGACCTTTGACTGATTAGTCAGGTTGGTCCGGAGAGCTTTTCCCCCTGCTTACAAGTCTCATTTTTTCTTGAGCTTTTTGCCTCTAAGGACATTATGACCAGTGATTTTCTAGTTCATTAGTTTTTCTTATTTTCTTCATGCCAATTACCATTAAAGAATCTTCTCTTTCTCTCTCTCTCCTGCTCCCATTCCTAACCCATTATATTTGTAATAAGCTTTGAGGAGTATTTTCTTTTTAAAGGTATCTTTGGTCCTTTGATTCTCTTGAAGTAAAATGACTGAAGCTGAGTATTTACCCCTCAACAAATGCCTTGGTTCAGCAAATGGACTCCTATTCACTCATCCTGTTGCTCAGCCCAAAAACCTCGGACTCATCTCCTCTGCCATATTTCACTCACATGGATCAGCAAAGCCAGTCAGTTCCACTTGCATCTCACCAGCCCAGAAGTCCCACCCTAGTCCTAACAACCACGATTTATCCTCTTCCTGCAGCAATGGCTGCACCTCTAGCTTCACTCCCACCAGACATCTCCTCTCAGAACCTGCTAGTTTCGCTCAGTCATAGAGACCTTTAAATATAAAACCATGTCAATGTCCAGTTTAAAACACTACAAGGACTTATCATCCCCCTTAGAGTAAAATTCAAAAGCTCTGCCATGGCCTCCCAGGCCCTGTGTGCTCTCCCTGGCCACGTCATCTCCCTCTCTAGCCTTCAGCACTCTGCTCTCTGCTGCAGACTTCCTGGTCCTTCACTCCTCCTCCAGCACACCCTCGCTTCAGGACTTTTGCATCTGTTTCCTCACCTCCCAGATATATCCACGTGACCATTTGCTTCCTTTATCCAAATATCTACTCAAATGTCACTAAGTCATATCTTTTTTCAATGATACAATTTAAAATAATACATTTTAGAGGCCAGCAGGACGCATGTTTGTCAAGGCACTGGACTCCCATATGGCCGACCATGATTTGAGTCCTGGACTTGGTGACTTGTGTTCTCACTTTCCTTTTCTCTCTCTCTCTCTCTCTATCTATCTATTTCTCTTTCTCTTCCTCCCTCCCTCCCTCTGTCATTCTCTGGAGAGCACATGTGCCCTATATAAATTTTTTTAAAAAATAATAAATACAATTTTTAAAATAAGTAAGTGAATAAAATAATACTCCTTACTCTCTACCTTCTCTCTTTCACAGCACTTATTATCATTAACCATCTCTTTGTAGTATAAAAACATGATAACCAAAATAATTACCCATTTCAGTGCTAAACATTACAAGGAACAGGTAATTTTTTCTATCCTTGTGTTAAATAATTACAGGATCAAATTTATTTTCCTGTTCCTGTGTGCTAAGATTTCCACAGTAATTCTTTTTTTTTTTTTTTCAAGAGGTTTTTTCTAATATGGTGCGCTCCCCAGAAAGACAGAGAGACAGAAAGCGAGAAATCACCCTCCTCCCCCCTGCCAGGGGGAATGGCCACACCACAATCCCTTCTTCTCCATTCTCCTCTTGGGATCTTGGGCATGCACACACACGTGCCCAGCGTGAGTTTAAGCCACCAGGTCCAGGACTCGAACTGCTGTTGACTACATGGGGGTTCAGTGACATAACCATTACACCAACTGTTGGTCCCTCTACAGTAATTCTAATAATTCTATAATGAAGTATTATTTTTCCTTTGCTTGAAAGCAAATAAAATGGATGGTCATGCTACAATATCATCTACTCCATTTCTCCTTTTAGGATTTTGGTCACACACACACACACACACACCTAGTGTGTTTCTTTTTTTTTTTTTTTTTTGGGG
>NW_006203683.1:219641-223952 GCF_000334495.1 Tupaia belangeri chinensis
GCCTAGGGGGGAGCCCAGCCATATAGCCATTACGCCAACTGCTGGTCCCCCTAGTGTGTTTCTTAAGCCACCTGTTGGGGACTAGAACAGCGCAGCCAGCCATGTGGGATCCAGCCACTTGAACCAACATGCCACCTGCTGGCCCGTTCTTTCATTGTTCACATAGCTGATTGAGTTTGGTTTTCTGGGAAAAAAAAAAAAAGGACTAGGCATATAACATAGGTGGGGCATGGGGCATGGGGCATGGGGCATTGGTATAAAGGTGGGCACAAGGCACAGCTGAGGTATTCCAGAGAGGGCTAATTGTATATTCCTTTTTTCTTTTTTCTTTTAGTAACCAGCAGAATTTGGCTTAGCTAAAACCTAATTAAATGTTATTTTTCTTATAGGTTTCATCTGTAATTGACTTTTTGCAGGACTACCTAAAGGTTAAAGTTAAAAAAAAAAATGTCAGAGGGCATGTGCTCACTAGAGAGAGACAGAGCAAGACAGAAGTGGAAAAGCATCTGGGGGGGGATGGTGATGCCCCAGACCCCTCTCCTCCATTTCTACTTCCTTCCATGGCTGTCGGCATGCACGCAAGGGTGCCCAGCATATTTTTCAAGGTCCAGGACTGAAACCATGTTGTTGGTCAGGTTAGGGTCCAGCCACCCTAACCTCCATGCTATGAGCTGGCCTGTAAAATTAAAAATATCAAAATTCACAGAATTCCTAATATAAGGCAATAAATAATCTTATCTGAATTACTTTTAAGAATGAAATGCTGAAATTTTAATGTTAAACATTTCTTACATGACATATGAATTTAAAGATTTGAGTAGAAGGAATCAGTATTCAATTTTCTATTACTATAATATAGAAGTAAAAGTTGCAGATATAACTTTACTTGCCATTTTTCCCAATTTACTTAATTCTAAGTTCTGTCCTGAATATATAGTGCATGTGAATTTATTAATCCCACTGACAATTTTTGATATGATATATATATATGTATGTATTAATGTATTTCCAAGCAGTAAAATGGACTATCGATTTCACGCTTTGACAGTGCTGATATTGGAAGATGGGCTGATTCCTGCTCATTTCTCATAATCCCAAATGTGTATTAGAAAAACATATTTTTACTGAAAATTCTCATGTTTTCTTCATAGCTAGTGTTAGTGTTACATCAGAGTAAAGAGAGGCAAGCACCAAGAACACTGGAGAGGAAATTTAAAAAACAAAATATGTTGGGAAAAAATGGAGAACTGATTTTTAAAGGACACGGTGAAGAAAATGATTAAAAGAAATAGAATTACTTTCTCATATTGGGACTTTCTGGCTATGTCTTAATGATGGAAACAAAACCAAGGGCATTCTGAGCAATGGAGAAAATCAATATATATAATCAATCCTGAAAATAACCTTCTACTTTATGAAGATCTTAACTTTGATAAATAACAGAGTGGTTTTAAGTTCCCTGCTCAAATGTCCTCATACCAGGCAACTCGGCACCAATGTAGGTAGAACTTCGGCTCCATTATGGTAAGAATCCTCTATGTGGAAATTCTGAAGATTCTGTTCAGTCCCCAAAATAAACATGCCTTAACTTCTTGGATTGTTTTACTTTTCTTCTCTTAGAGTCTCCACTTGAAATTCTAGTTATGTGTTCCAGGCCTTTGGAAAACCAATGAAATCTCAGAGCATCAATGTTCTCATTACTGAAAAGGGAGAATTAGACGGGGCCTACAATTCTTATTCCAGGTGGCATTTCTCTGGAAAATCAGAACTGTTGGAGGTAAAGAGGAAGTACAGTTCCTTGTGAAATCTCTACATAATATTGATATATACTTTTACTTTGTGGGGGAGGGACTCTCTAATATTTTAATATTTTAAACTATAGCAATTTAAGCTTAATAAAATCATCTTTGAACATAAACTATCCTTTGCAATTAATGACTATCAGATGCAGGGTGTCTGCTGGGTTCTAATGGCAGCTTCTAACTGGTACCTTTTACTGTCTACACCTCTCCCTCCTCTCTGCCACCTGGTAGGACCTCTCAAAACTGGCACATGACCTCCTATCCCTCCAGTCTCACCCTCCTGAAGTCTCTTCAGGGTGACCACTTCTCTTGCATGTTGTGCTGTAGCTCAACACTCATACTCTCCTCCCATACTCTTACCAACAAAAACATGTTTAGTTATAAATACGTGTAAGTATATTTTTCAAACTACACTCATCCCTGTACAGAACGCTGTATCCTATCTGTTGAGAATCAACACAATTTTGAGTTTGTGGGCTTTCACCCTCTGAATGACATCGCGAGGTCTTTATAAATAATCCTAGAATAGGAGCATAAAGAACTGTTTGCAGAATAAGTCAGGATAACATGCCTATTACTACCTTTCAAATGTGTGACATGGAGCATGTGTAACATAGGATGTATGCATGTATAACACAAATTACAAGTTAAAGAAACAATATATTATAAGCATAAGATAACATGCTGTCAGGGTGCACAAAATTTAAGCTTATTTGAAAAGTATTTCTGAATTCAGTGTATACCATCTATTGTAGCTAGGAATGTTAAAATACCTCTTCTAACTCAGTAATTTGGCACCATTTGACTGAATGCCTTATTCATATATTAACTGTGTATAATCTTAAATCATCTTTCTTGTGAGTAAAACCAGAATTTTAGAAGGAGGTAGAAAGACTTAGAGACCAGCCAGTCCAACAATATTCTTAATCTAGTATCTAGTTGTTCTAGTACGTTTTGTCTAGCTGAATGACAGTATTTCATTATAAGAAAAATTTAGCGATCTAACATCCAGGAAGATTTTACCAATCCATCATTAACCTAGGTGAGAGTCAAGGTAATTTACCTATCCATCTGTACCTACAAGGTTGGGGGGCAGCCCCAGATACTGCAAAGACAGGATTATCCGCAATACTGATAATAGACCAAGGCAGTCTTCAAGTCAATGAAACAGTAAGGCTCTATCCTGATTCCATTTGAGGGCAAACAACCAACCAACCCAGGGATCCTCCCACCTAGATTAACTATAGGCCTTTTTTTTTTTCTTGTAGCAGACTCTTCAAGATGGCAGAGCTGGTAATCAGCCCCCAAGGCTCTTGTCATTGAGGCTTTAACTAATGATCAAATTCAAGAAAAGGACACAGAACAAGGAAAGTGAAGAACTATGGAGAAACCAGATCACAATTATCTAGAAACTCTTATCATACCAAACTTAGAGAGGGTGACTTCCTATTTGTCAAGCTACAGAAAAGGCCAGTGGTTTTAGTTCAGAGCTGTAATTTCTGAAAAGTGTGTTTACCCAAACAGTACTTAAGGATAAAAGGAAGACTCAGGTTTCCCTGGAAGGGAGATCCTCATGGCTGCTAGCTGGCAGGACCAATTAAGATGGAGCAATAATGGTAAGAGGGATTTTGTTTGTTTGGGGTCAGTTTTCTAAGTCATAGGCCTCTGCCTCTTCCTTTGGCCAGTTCCTCTTCAAACCTTTCATTTTGATACATTACCTATTTGCCCAAGATGGTCCGAATAACATTAAATACACAAACACACTTTGGCCTATAGATGCTATAGAAAAAAAGAAAAGAAAAAAGCAAACTCTTAACAAAGTAGATTTCATTTCATTTCAATTTTAGTTCTACTTTTAAGTGAAAACCTAAATGATTTAATCTGTGCAAATTTCTCAACCATTTTTGGAATGCCTAAAATGCTTAACGAGCAAAGCACAGGGAGTAATGACTGCCAATTCTGCCTCCCAGTTATTTAACTGTAAAATAAGGGCCAGTCCTACCATCATCCATCCATACACTCACAAAGATATTGTAAAGCACAACTGCGCCAATTGCAAATAAGGGTGATATGTACCTTTTTGATAAACTGAAACTTAATGAAAATTACATGAGTGTTTTTCATGCTATTTTTCTCTTGTACTAATACTAGATCTTGCTGCCAAACAGCAGCTAAGTAGTCCCAAGATTAGCATTTGACAAGTGTCCTCATTTTAAAAAGGGCTGATACTTTATATTTTACAGATACTGGTTGTGAATTATAGATTACTCCTTTTAAAGGCTCTATGCATTCTTGTTCTGATGTCACACAGTCTGATAAATATTAAAATCTGCTAGGGTTCTTGAAAATACTTTTTCTATTTCCAGTAGAACCTGGATGAAGGTTGGCTTTTACATACCAATACAGAAGGCTAATGCTAACATTGTAATTGTTTTGTAAAAGTAATCATGATTAATAGTGACCAAGCCATCCATTGCCTTAAGAGCACATGTTTATATATATATATATA
>NW_006203683.1:228736-270926 GCF_000334495.1 Tupaia belangeri chinensis
ATTTTTTTTTTTAATTCGTGTTCTATTATCCAATATTATAGAAATATTTAGAATATAATCCTACCTCTTCAGTACTGCTCATTACACAGGGAAAGCTAAGAAATCGATCTATTAATAACAAACACACTTAACTTAAATTCAGCTATACTCAAGTGCATGTAGCCAAAAATTATTATTGTTTTGGGCGGGGGTAGGAGAGGTTTTTGCTATAGGGCATGTGCACTCGCCAGAAAGACAGAGAGAGACAGAAAGCAAGAAATCATCCCCCGGGGGGATAGCCACGACGCAATCCCTTCTCCTCTATTCTCCTCTAGGGATCTTGGGCACGCACGCACACGCACCCGATGTGAGTTTAAACCACCAGCCCCGGGACTCGAACCACAGTAGACTACATGGGAGTCCAGCGACATAGCCATTACATCAAATGCTGGACCCCAAAAATGATTTTTTAATAAGTGCTGAGTATAAAATGTGATAACCACTGGACTTAAGAACATCCAACAAACTTCTAGTTTTGAATGTTTTCATTGTAAGTGTATATGTATTTAAAATGTTATGAAACTGTACTTAAATTTACATTCACATTAGAAGTGTCCACAGCAGGCTGGACTCTGAGAATACTGAAGACAGGCCTGGATTGTCATGGACAGAGAAACTGGACAGTGTGGAGGAAGAGAACAAGGAGCTAATACAATAGCTAGATACCACCCAGTCAACTTCTGAGCGTTGTCTTGCTTATTTTTATCAAGATGACCTGGACAAGTCTCCTTATTAACTGAGTAGATTACATATAGCTACATCTAAGGTAATTAACAGGAGGGTAAAAAGACCACAGAAGTTGGATAATTTGTAAAAACAACAACAAAAACAGAATAAACTTCAAAAGCAATTGAAAGTTCAGTGAATCTATTATTTATCTATTGCTACATCTATATTTATCTATCCATTCAGCCATCCATTTATCATTTTCTATCTTAAATGATTTTTTAAATTAAAAAACAGAAAACATTCAGTTACATGCTCCTTCCTCTGTGAACTAATTTTAGTGTATTTCTCAGTCATTATTGGTTTATGTTGGATCTTGCCTGTAAGTTCTTCCAGGGGCAAAAAAAAATTGCTGGACCAGCCAGGTGCCATGTTGCTTGAGATGGCTGGATCCCACATGGTCAACTGAGCAGTTTGAGTTCCAGATCTGGTGGCTTGAAGAGTATGATTCATGGTATGTGCGTGTGCCCAAAGTCCCAAGAGGAGGATGAAAGAGATGGGATTTCAGCATGGCTGTCTGCTCTGGGGGTGCTTTCTCACTTTCCCTGCTTCTCTCTGGCTAGCCCGTGTCCTATAGCAAAAGTTTTTAAACGGCTTCATTTTATTATATTACTTTCAGAGCCTGTTAACACAGTAGGTATTTAAAATTTTTAGTCTAATAAGGGGAATAAACTAATGAGTATAATCATAGAAGAAACAAAAATGATATGTGAAAGTTTAAGCTTAAGAATCAATGCCATAGAGCATTGATTTTCACCATTTGATGGAACAACTTAATTCCATGAAAAGTCTGTTGGCCCTGCCATGGTGGTGAAATGGTGCGAGTCTCAGGTTCACATTCTGGGTCTACCTGGACGTGCTTGCTGCTGCACTGAGAAGAATGCCGCAGGAAAAGGGATACTTGTCTGTCTGTCTGTCTCACTTATTCTTATACACACACATACACATACACAGACACACATACACACACACAGAGGAAATAAGTGAATTTTTTTTATATAAAAAGTAAGGTGAGAGAAAAAAGCAAAGAAAAATGTTTTGAAAAAAGTAGTCCATCCAACCTCTGGTTACTTTAACCAGAAATATACTCATATGCACACAAGACCAAAAAAATGCTCATATAATTTTCAGGACTCGTAGACCCTCTATGTACCCAAGGTAAAATCTTCTCACTTAAAAAAGTGGTGGCTTATGTGTCTTTTAGTCAAACTTTTATGAATGTGTATTTCTCACAACTAAACCTTACATGCAGTTAGATGGTTTAAAGAGCTATATGGAGCGATTAAAGAAGATTTTTCATAGAAATAACTGAAATAAGAGAAAACACTGTTCGACTAAAGCTTGCCATAAGCGATTTCCATAGCCAAGGGTAAAATAACATTTTTTTTTTTGGTAGAAAGGATTTCAAATATTAAAGTCAGAGGTCATGTTCTAATTGTGTACTGAGAAGACTTAACATCAGAAGTGAGATCAGATATAAGAAACATTCTCGAAGGCCACATTGGGCAGGCTACCTACCCTGTGGCTCTACTGAAAAGCATGCCCCCCTCCCCTCCCAGGCCGTGCCTTTTCAGATAGTGCCATGCCCTGTCACCTCAGACTAGTTCAAGTACAAGGCATAATGTCAGTGAGCCCAAACTGGTTAACCAGTCAGCTGAGGCAACTTTGCCTCCTGCCGTATTAGCTAAACTTGGAACTGTGTTTTTCCAGACTTGTCAGTACATTGGGGACACTCAACAAGTGCTTTTTAATATTTAGTATGTGCTAGCAATGAGAAAAGCAACCAAGGTGTTTTTACTATGGGGAAGGTAAAAAAATGAACATATAAGTAAAATAAATTATTTTGAATAATGAGTGCTTAGAAGCGAATAAAGCAAGAATATTTTGGGGATTTAGTTTAAAACACAGGATTATTTCATCAATGGTTTCTTTTCTAAAACAGCTGATTTAATCATTTCTTCCATGAGAGAGAAAGAGAGAGAGAGAGAGAGAGAGAGAGAGAGAAGTGAGCAGACATCAGTAGGAGCCTCACACATGACTCGCCTGGGTCTCAGTTGGCCTGGAGAATGGACATGTGCCCAGTGTGCTCAGAGAGGTCCTGGGATATGAATCCCAGGCCCTCCCATGTGGCCCCAGCTGCATCACCACCGCACCAACTGCCTGGCCCTGGCTACATTTTTTCAAAGGTAGTGCAAAAGTTCAACGTAATCTTCATAGCACACTCTAAAGGGAAATAATATAGGAAAGGCACTATTAAACAAAGACCTAGTGTTCAAAAGTAGAAAAATGTTGATTATTGTTTTTATTACTAATATTGTCCTGAGGATTTCCAATTTAATAAAAATTTATTGCCAACGATTTTTCTCTGTATTCCTAGGGCATACTCTGTGTTTCCTAGGGCTGCTATAACAAAATGCTACATACTGGATAGCTTAGAACAGCAGAAATTTATTGTCTAAAGTTCTGAAGACTAGAAGGCCAAATTCCTCTCTGAAAGTTCTAGGCAAGGATCTTTCTTTGCCTCTTTATAGCTTCTGTTGGACACTTGCAATCCTTGACTTCTTTGGTTTGTAGACACACCACTTTCATCTCTGCCCCTTTCCTCACATGACTGTGTGTCTCTGTGTCCAAATTCTCTCTAATTATAAGGGCATTGGTCATAAAAGTAGAGCCTACCCTAATCCACTATGATCTCATTTTAACATAATTACATATGCAAAAATTTTATTTCCAAATAATGTCATTGACCCATATAGGGGGTTAGGACTTGAACATCTTTCAGGAGGACGGGAGTTATGGGGGGGAGGCGGGACACAATTTAGCCCACAATAACTTCTACAGATGCTAAACCATTTAATACTGAAAATAAAACACTGTGCTCCCTTACTGGGAAAAAAAAAAAAAGTAGAAAACTAACTAAATCCTGTATATTTTAAAACATAAAATTCATTTATTTTGAAATTATAAAAATACATAAATGAACATTAACCACAAGATTTATTTCAAAGATATAATGGCATTTCCTTTTTGACTCAAGTTAAAATAGTATTGTTAGTTTATTCAAATCACAAAAGAACTCACTAAACAAATGCATAAAATATTTTAAAAAGGGAAAAAACATCATAATCCCTTGAGACAACTAAAACTGCCTTAAATATTTTATCATATTTCTCTCTGGATTTAATATATATTTAATTTGTAATGTTTCCAGATTGTTTGCATTGTCAGTATTACAAAGCTGGTAAGTTTACCTTTTATTTGTTAGAAGAAGCACTCTGAGCCAGCATAATCTAGAGGTTCTGAAAGACAGTATTAAGCTTTTTATTTTAACTGCCAGAGGGTCTATGCACTAGTCAGAGAGAGACAGAGAAAGAGTGAGGGAGAAAGCACTCCCCCCAGTAGGGTGTGGAGACATTGTAAGCCTTTCTCTTCCACTTCCCCAACCTGTTGGGATTTAGGACATGGACACACACACAACTGCTGTGTCTTTAAGCCACCAGGGCTTTTTGGTTCCCAGCCGACTGTATGGGATCCAGCTCACTTCACAATGGGGTCAGCCCAGAATCAAACTTTAAAGCGATAAACAATCATTTCTCTTCCAATTGCCACCCAATCATGAAATTTCAGATTCTAAACCATGATTTTCATTTTACCTCCAATGGCAGGCCACTGCTATGGTTTGAATACAGCTCCCCAAATTTTATGTGTTGAAATTTGTTTCTTCTCATGAGAATATTAAGAGGAAACTTAATTTGACAATGGAATAAGAGAAGAGGTTATTGGGAGGTGGTAAGGATGGAGCTCCCATCACTGATTCCTGGTGGCTCTGGGAGGAGAAACATACTCTGCTTTCACTGTCAGCAGTAAGATGCCTCCACCACGCTGCCTACCAGCAAAGCCCTCACTGGGTGTGGTGCCTTGACCATGGACCTCCAAGCCATGAAGCAAATATACCCCTATTCTTCATAAATCACCCATTTTCAAATATTCCATTATTAAAAAACACAATGGACTGAAACAGACCTCTTTTAAAGTGGGCCTTTCTCTTTTTGAATGGTTATAAATGGCAGACAAGTCATTATTCACAGTCAACCAACAGTCTCTTCTAATGATGCCCATTGGCCTTTGATTGCCCTTCAGAAACCATATGAGCACATCTCTGTTGCCTGCTGGTGGTGGTAGTTAATGTGGCTGGAGCCCACATGGCTGACTGTATGATTTGAGTCTCAGATTTGGTTGCTTGAAAAACATGCCAGCTGAGTGTGACTTTGAGCATGCGTGCTCAAAGTCCTGAGAAGAGGGCGACATGGAGGAGAAGGGATTATATCATGCCCATGTCCCATGGGGAGGGAATTCTTACTTTCCCTCCCTTTCTCTCTTGTACACTCGCCCTCCGGCAAATTAAAAATAAAATAGTCTCTTTGCCCTGTGTGTGGGCGACTGCCTGATTCACCCTACATCCTTCCTTCTCAAAGGTGAACAGCCCAGTTACTTTGCTGTATTTGCTCCATATGTCATATCAAGTGTAATCATTGCCTTATTCACTTTCTTTGGATGCACGACCTTCTTAAATTGCATTATTTCAATCTCAAGCAAATCCTCTAGGGATAGCATGACAAGTGTGGTGACTACCATCTCTAGTTCTTTCTTACCATTTCCAGTTCTTTTAAAATTTACTAATGCAACTTAAGGTAAAGTTAGCATTTTAACAGTTACCTAACACTACTGGTTCATGTTTAACTTGCTGCCACATGGAATCTCTAGAGCTGTTCCGCAAATGCTATTTCTAAGACATGCCCCCATTATCAATTATAATGGCAGCTAACATTGGCAAGGATAATTAAAATCCACAGATAATTCTACAATTATGACTTATCTATTCATCTAAACTCTTTCTACTACTGACCTCTGCAGAATCACTAAAAAGTATAAAAACAGATTGATATGGAATTTGGTGTCTTTAATTGCGTGCCTAGTGAAATAGTCAAAAGTAAGGTAAAGATTAAGAGATAATAGAAAAGCTATTAGTGTGATGTGACTGGTCATACTGATAGTAGCCAAAATTATTGCCTTCTTATATTTCATAATTTAGCATTTTCGAGGTCATAGAGTCACTTTCCTTTTAAAACAGTCTCGTAATACACCCCATCTTTCAACTTGGTGAGTAAGAATTCAGTTGATGCCATTTTAATTTGATTTTTAGCCATCTAGACTTTGTCATCATGATTGAATACAAATCTGATCATGTACATTTTAAGTCCTCCATCACAAATCTATTAATTTAATAAACACTTAACAGGCGTCTCCTCTGTTTCAGGTCTATCTCCATCTTGCAGCCTGTGTGTATTTTGTGCTTCAATGTGTATTTTGTGCACACACTCTCGTATATGAATGGACATCCATGTGGTTTTACTGAACAACATTGTATTTGAGTAAAGAGGATGTGAAACATTCAGGATATTCTTCCCTCTTAGGATCTGCTTTATGTCCCCAACCTAAAGGAGGCCATCTCAGTGCCAGCTCATTAAAGAAGATGGGCCTCATGAATTCTGTTCTTTGCTCCATTTTTGTCAAATCTAATTGTGGTATAGTAACTAATTTTCCAAATTAATGAAGAAAAACCACTGCAGTGATCCTCAAAGTTAAACTTAGAAAAAAATAACATGAATAGAAAAATCATAAGAAAAGATATTTATATAAAGTATTATTATGTGTCAAACATTTTAGTTTTAATTTTGTAATTTTTTACATGACCAGAAATATGGCATAAAATTTTTGTAAGTTGGCATATATAAAGAATAAAGAAAAAGATATTTTGTACATTCTTTACTTTGCTCTATTGTACACTAAGGACCATTCAGAGATATCTATGCATGACATCATAAAATAATAAAATAATAATTTATTTATTTTTATATTTTATTTAACTTTATTTATCATTATTATCTTAATACTTCCAGAGAGAGCACACACAGAGAGAGTGGGAAAGTGAAAAAGCAAGCCTCCGGGTCTGGGACTCAAACCATGGTTAGCCATGTGGGAGTCCAATGCCTTTAAACACCACACCACCTGCCCCGATAGTCATTTATTTAAAGAAATCCTTTTTGAGATCAGCCCATACCATGGTGGTAAAGGTGGTAAAGGTGGCTAGAACCCACATAGCTGACTGGCTAATTCAAGTGCCAGACCTAGCAGCCTGAAAAACATGTCAGGCACAAATGCATGCATGGCCAAAGTCCTGAAAGAAGGGAGAGATGGAGGAGAAGGAATTGCAGCATAAAGAGTCCCCATGGGAGAAGAGGGATGCTTTTTCACTTTTCTTCTCTCTTGGCAAGGTCATGCACCCTCTGGAATATTTTTTTTTAATTTTTTTTTTAAATTATCCTTCTGTATTAGTGTATTGTGGTGCATTTGGACATGCACAGACAGTGTTAGCAGAAACGAGCCACTATAAGACTTATGTATTTAGAAAAAGCAGGTGATTGGGATAGAACGTCACCGACCTATATGTCAAAATAACTAAGACTGAATTTTTACTAAAAAGCAATAATGACAAAAGTAAAAATCAAAGACTTCCATCATACTGGAAGAATTGGTCTTGAAGAAATTTTAGAACGAGAAATAGCCCGGAATACATGGATATTTGAATTAGCGGGTCATTTGTACCATCTCCAGAAGTGACCCGTGCAGTGTAGGTAAGGCTAGCATTGCAAATTAGACTTACTGCCATGATGAGAAATTGCTTTAGTCAATCTGGAGTTAGCAGACATAATACTAAAAAGCAGAGGTTCGGATTTGGAGAGGAAGACCAGTAAAAGAAAATATGGAGTCCTATTGCCCACAGTATCTGAAACCATTATGACTGAATAAAGTTTCACAATACACAGAGGATGAAATGAGGAACATGAACAGAACTTACAGCCACCCACAGTTTTAGTCCTCATGCATTTTCAAAATATGAAGGTACTCTTCAAGGTCTCTGCTCAAACTGGTATTCAAAACTGTAACTGGCAAATCGGTGGCTTCAAATAATAGTTCTCCTTTACTATTTGAAAATTGCATGTTCATGGCCACAATCTCGGGAAGTAGATTTGATCATCTAGTCTCAGACCTTTAGATGATAAATTTTCAACTAGGAGTGCCTATTTGAATCATGCTAGTCGCATGCAGTAGTTGACAAGGCTTATCACACACTGATCTCACAGATAGCCACACATTTACATGAAAGATTGGTGTCAGTTCTTCTGGACCCCTAAGACAGTATCCTCTCCTTGACTGTAGCCACAGAAACAGCCTCACCTTGCAGCCTGCAGAGATATGGATCAACACCTAAACAAAAGGAAAATAATCAGGATGCTTCCTTGTCCCAGAGACCTTTCTGTTTGCTGCTATTTCTGTACTTTCCCCTCTTTCACCTGTTAGTGACAACAGTGTTAGAATGGCCTCAGTAGACAGATGCCACATTCCATGCAACTTCCAGTCTCAGGTTCCTGTCAAAGGGACAAATACAGAACTTGCTTGATTTAGTCAATGAATAAATAGCCAGGGGACAGCATTATGAGTGACTTCCATCATAATTATGTGTCCTTTTGGCTATACTTCTAAACAGCTTTCTCAGGGCCAGCAGGTGGTGTGGTGGTTAAGGGTGCTGGATGCCCACATGGCTAACTGTGGTTTGAGTCCTAGACTTGGAAGTTTGCTTTCTCACTTTCCCTCTCTCTCACTCTCTCTCACTCTCGCTCTTGTTCTGTATCTCCGTGGTCAAATTAAAAGAAATTAATTAATTAAATTAAATAATTATTTCTTAAAAATAGCCTTCTTATTTCACAAGAATTTAAAAGTACAAGCTGTTCATGTATATATATATCTTTCTCCATAAAAGCTGACGCAGTGTGGGGACATCTGGGATATCATTCGTAGCAGCAATGAGCAGCCATTGGAAATGCCCAGGGGCGGCCAGAGCAGACCAGCCAGGCAGTCCCAGAGGACTGGATCTGCCTGTGCAGCTGATGCATCTGATAGTCAGCTGCTCTTGGTTTCTGCCCAGGCCAGCGCTGATCCTCCAGCCTGAGTCTTGGGCAGCTCTTATTTATCTGCATGTTCTTCTCTGCTCAAATGAACCAGAGTTCTCTTTCGTCGCTTCCAACCAAGATGATAACACTCTTCGCTCCATTTCCACACATAATATTTAGCTGATTTAAATAAAGAATTGCTAGGATTAAGAAGCACAAGACTTATCATCGGAGCACCAGTCTCTGAGTCGCCTGTCTTGTACACAGTCTGCAAGCAGGATGCGAGACCAATCTCCTCTGGTTTGATCTATTCCTGGTGTGACAAAGCCTTTTTTTAAATTTTTTTTTTTTTAAGAGAGAGATTTTTGCTATAGGGCACATGCATTCACCAAAGAGACAGAGCAAGATAGAGAGAGAAAATGAGACTCACCACCCCTCCCCATTCTCCTCTCAGGATTTTGGGCACTCACGCACAGGTACCTGGTTTGAGTTCCAAGCCACCAGGTCTGGGACTCAAACGATGGTCACCCATGTGGTAGTCCAACACCTTAATTTTTTTTTACCTATTTTTAAATGTAGTAAGTTTTTGGCACTAATACTTTATCTTATTACAAATCTAGAAAGCAAATGTTAACTCACATGATTTGAAGAACAGAAAATTGGTCAAATATTATGGTAAAGACTGAATCCATTAAGAGTTCTCCAAGAGGTAGGCAAAGAAATTCATTCTTAAAATATGAGACTCTGTAGATCCGAACAGGGTACAAGCCTCTCCATCAGAATCTCTTAAGGGGTGGAGCTTAGGCTGTATGTGTGTGTGTATTTATATGTATATAATTATATTTATTTACATATGTATGTTTTTTCCTCCAACGGGTAATTCAGATGTTTAGTGAAGAATCACTATTTTATGGAGAACAGGCACTCAGGCGAAATCTTTAAGAAAACACTGAATTCCTCCCTCCTAGCCAACATTTATCTATATAAATAGAACTAGTAGTTCCAACTTTTTCAATCCTTTCCATAATAATTTTACCTCTCATTTTTATCTGATACTCCTTCTTTCATTTGTCTCTAGACTTGTTTCTCAATAATTGCTACAGATTCTCTGCTGTTGGGAAGAGCATACCATTCATTTCACCTTTCCCAGCTGGGCTCTCGCAGGGCTCTCTCAAAGACAACACACCCAGAGTATGCAGCAGGAAGCAGCTCCCACACTCTCCCCTAGCACGCCCTTGCCTACACCCGCTGCATGCATCCCACTAGAAGAGAGCATTTTCTGAATCAACCAGGTAAAGGAACAAGATCAAAAATAAAAATTTAATAACCACATGAGACTTGTCAGAATATCACTGCAGTGTTTAATACTGAAATAACCATATATAATGTCACCCGAAATGTCTTTTGTACTCATACAGAACAGAAAAAAAAAATGGTTTTAAAATGTGATGAATACCTGTTACACATTTAGACTGAATATAACCATTTTCTCTTTCATTATGTTATAGTTATAGCTTGTGGGTATTAATAAATCTGAATATTTTCCAACCTTAGTGGTCATGTCCAGCCATTGTCTGAGCAACATGTCATTTAAATCCTCAAGCAATGAATTTATAGGTGTGTAATCAGAAGATTATGAGAGGCAAATAACTATAAGTGTTTATTAAAAAATTAATTGAATTACAAATTTCACAGAAGCATTTAATTACCATCCTGCAGTTATCACATTCATCTTAATCATGACCCCCACAGAACCCAAGTTACCCATCTAGTTTCTGTGAAAGAATGACATGGAGGTCGCTTGTAAAGTCTCCTAATCAATACTGTTGGATGCGGCTGCAAGATAACTGTTCAATGAAATCCATCTGGATTGCCCTGGGGTTGGCTCATTGCTCTCGTCTGGCCCTTATGCTTAGTTTTGTCTCTTGAATTTGCATTTTTGACATCGTTTTCCTTTGCAAAGGCAGATCTCTCGTGCTCACCTAGCATAAGCTTCTCCGTCAACCCTGACAGGACTCTTGACCTTGGAAATATTTTGATAACACTTAGTGCAATTCCCCAACTACGTTGAACACTAAAGTCCATCTCTCTGAAGTCCCGGGAATCAGAATGCCATGTTCTACTGTTCTTGTGTTACAACACTGACCTCTTCTAGACATCCTCTGTAAATCATATTTCCTATTCTGGATATTAACTGTATTAATAAAAGATCTTTTATGTATATTCTTTTGCATATGTCCATCAATCACCTGTACCCTGCCAGGGATAAAATAGGGTGCCTTACTCCCTAGTATTGCATATAATGGATGTAACTAAACTATGCTTTATCAGAATATAAACATAATTGGGATATGCCAATCTCTAGACTACAGAAGAACTTTTCTTAATGAGAAAATGTTCTGCACTGTTCCATAGGGCAGCCACCAACATATAAAATTATCGAGCACTCAAAAAGTGGCTAGTGGGTCGGCAGGTGACATGGTTAAAGATGCTGGACTCCCACATGGCTGACTGCAGTCTGAGTCTTGGACCTGGCAGCTTGCTTTCTCACCTTCTCTCTCTCTCTCTGTCTTTCTATGGTCAAATTCCAAAAAAAAAAACAAATAATAATAAAGTTAATTTAAATATTTTTAAAGTAGCTAGTATGATGGAGGAATTGAATACTTCATTTATTTTGTTTTTATTAACTTAATTGCATTTATTTATTGTGTGTGGGCGTGTGTGTGTGTATGGCGAAATTCATTTATTTATTGCGTGTGTGCATGTGGGAATGTGTGTGTGTGGTGGTCTTTGGACAGCATCTTGCTGAGTCCTGATCCTCATGTTTCAGCCTTCTGAGTTGCTGGGACTATAGGTGTACACCGACTGCCTTGCTTTTTAGGGTGGGCTGGGATTAGAACCTAGGTCTCCCATCTAGCTTCAGCCAGCCTAGAAGCAGCCTCTAGGGCAGCTGCTGTGGCCAGATTCATTAGCTGAAACTGAAAACCAACACGTGAGGATAGCCCGTGGTACCGCGGCTGAGAGTGCTGGGTCCCACATGGCAAAAGCTCCTTTCACGTCCCAGATCCAGAGGCTTGAAAACCAGTCTGGATATGTGTGTGTGTGCCCAAAATCCTGAGAAGAGAATGCAGGAGAAGAGATGGCAGTGTAGCCATCACCCCTTTGGCAGGTGCTTCCTCACTTTCTTTCCCTCTCTCCATCTTTCTCTCTCCAGTAAGAATATGCTCCCTTTCACGAAAAAATTTAGAACCCCACATACAGCTAGTGGGTACACTATTCAACTGTTCATGTCTAGACAGTGTTTTTTATTTTGTAGGACCTTTTCCTGCAGGATTGTACCTGGCACATATAATAAATTCGTTTCAATAATAATGTTTATTAAATTAGTGAGTGAGTTGTTATTCTGCACTGTGAGATTAGGTACTCACTTCCAGGAAAACTGAAATAATAAGCATACAGAAACTGGGACAGAGCATTGAGCTCAGAACAGTATGTTCAATAAGTAATAACTACATGTATATTTTAGAATAGCTTCTTGTAGAGTTGCTACTGAATATATTCTTTCACTCTGCAATGCAAACAGTGAGGTCTGAACAATAGACGAACTCTGCAAACTAGACAATAGCACTTCAACTGTGAATCCAATGAATGTGAGTTCAGGGACAGCCGACCCAAGAAAACAAAGGCAAATTGTTTGCCTCTGCAGGCCAGCCCTTCAAGTTTCACCCTGGAAAACGTTCAAAGGAGAAAAAACATGCAGAAGCAGGTGCTATATTTTTCATAGACATGACAACAGATAATATCTCATTTGGAAGACTGCTGGTCCTCTCAAGAAAACTGTACAGTAGTTCAGCCCCTACTCAAGAGCATTTTTCTCCACGTTGACACCACCATCAATTCTTACTTTACCTTTTGTCTTCTGTCTTTCATGTGATAAAAATAATTGTGGAAAAACAGACTGTTATCACCTGAAGTTTTCATTTGTTTTCTCTATAGAATACAAAACAAGTTAGATTCTAACTTGGTTTTCAAGAATTGGTTTTTCTTCCTGAAATCTTAAATAGTAGAACTGAAGGAGCTTTGGGGAAATTAACAATGCTACATGGGCACACTATATTCATAATTATAATTATTTAAAAGTTCAGTTATTCTTTTATTAAACTGTCGATATCATTGACCCTACTGTAGCTTTCTTGGACTTGATCCCGGACCAGTAACATTTAACAAAAGGCCTAATTGCTCATGAAAATCTTCCAAAAGTTGAAAGAAATTGTTCCTTAAACCAATTAGTAGACAGGAACCCATTGACTGAAGCTTAATCCAGACAAAACTGAACATATCCCAGGTTAAAACATGACTGTAACAGGGACTGCTTTTCACAGTAAGTCCATGGCATTTGTAATTTCCTACTGTATTTGAATTAATTTAATACAGAAGCACAAACTCTGTCCCTGATATCAAACTTGGCATGTTTATGACTCTGGCTGAATGTGTGTGATCTGAAGCAAATCACTAAATCTTTTCATGCCTTTATTTCTGTTTGGTTAAACTCTGGGACAATAATGAGTGAGTTTGGTTTGCTAGGGTTGTCATAACAAATACCACAGACTGGGTGGCTTAAACCATAGAGACTTGTTTCCCTATAGTTCTGGAGGCTAGAAAGCCCATATCAGTGTGTTGGTGGGATTGGTCTCTTCTGAGATTCCTCTCCTCAGCATGCAAAGGGCTGCTTTCTCTCTTTGCACCCCTGTAGTCTCTGTGTGCACCCAAATTTCCTCTTCTTCTAAGGATGTAGTCAGATTGAAATAGGACCCACCATAACAGTCTCATTTTAATTTAACCACCTTTTAACATTCCTTTTGCCAAATATGATTATATACTAAGGTACCAGGGCATAGAGCTTCAACATACAAAGGTTCTTTTTTTTTTGGAGACATTTTCGCTATAGGGTGCATGCGCTTGCCAGACAGAGAGAGAGAGACATAGAGACAGAAAGCGAGAAATAACCCCCCAGGGAGGATGGTCACACTGCAATCCCTTCTCCTCCATTCTCGTCTCGGGATCTTGGGCACGCATGCACACGCGCCCGGCGTGAGTTTTCAACCACTGGGTCCGGACGTGAACAGCAGTCGACTATGTGGGAGTCCAGCGACATAGCCATTACGCTAACTGCTGGTTCCCAACATACAAAGGTTCTTTTAAAAGTTCATGAAAAATGCATATTATGAAAAAAGTGCATGAACTTAAACTTTTGTTTGCACAAAAATAAACTTATACTTTAATTCCACTTTTCTATTAACTTTTTTTGAAAGGTTTTTGCCATAGGACATGTGGGCTCATTGGAGAGAGACAGAGAGCGGGAAATTGAGAAATCACCCTCCAGGGGTGATGGCCATGCTGCACTCTGTTCTCCTCCAGTCTCCTCTTGGGATTTTGGGCATGTCCATACATGTGCCTGGCATGAGTTTCATATCACTGGGTCTGGGACTCAAACCATATATCACTGGGTCTGGAACTCAAACCATATTTGGCCATATGGAAGTCCAGCAACTTAAACATCAAACTACCTGCTGGCCCCCTCTCTTAACTTTTTTAAGATGATGGAAATAACCAAGCTCTGTAGAAATAATAATTAACATGGTTTATTCTAACCATGACTTTGAGGGACCAGGCCCTGAGAAGCCCAAAAGTGTTTCCCCAGGTGCTTAAATGTAGCAATTCATTTATTCAGTTCTGAGAGAGGGAGAAACAGACAAAGCTGTGAATCAACATAAGTCTTTCCAGGGGTCAGCAGATGGTGTGGTGGTTACAACACTGGACTCTCATTTGGTCAACTGTGGTCCAAGTCTCAGACCCGCCATCCTGAATATCATGCCAGGTGTGTGCACGCATGCCCAAAATCCTGAAAGGAGAATGGAGGAGAAGGGATTGAGGTGTGACCATTCCCCACTAGGAGGTAATTTTTCAATTTCCCTCTCCTCTTCTCTCTCTCTCTCTCTCTCAAGTGAGTATATGCACCCTATGGCAAAAAAATACCCATAAATAAATAGATAGTCTATTTATTGGTCTAGCCCTAAAAAGCAAGATGACATCTGGAAACAGGACTGATTATAGGTTATAGGTTGGTTTAGGAATATTTAGGTTAGTAATATGCAAGTCATTGTGGATAAAAGACTGGAGTCCATTTAAAAGAATGTCTTAATCTAACCTAAACGTAAATTATAAGGCCTCGCTATTTATCTGGTGATGCTATGCTAGGTCAGGACACAAAGAACTACCTACGAGCCCAGACCAAAAAGTCTGTTAAGAGAGATTAATGTCTGTAGATATGACTCTCCCAGGTCCCTTGGAAAGCATCTTAGTCCAGGAAAAATAGTCATAAATCCGTCCTCACTGGGAAAGCGAGAAATAACCCCCCAGGGAGGATGGTCACACTGCAATCCCTTCTCCTCCATTCTCGTCTCGGGATCTTGGGCACGCATGCACACGCGCCCGGCGTGAGTTTTCAACCACTGGGTCCGGACGTGAACAGCAGTCGACTATGTGGGAGTCCAGCGACATAGCCATTACGCTAACTGCTGGTTCCCAACATACAAAGGTTCTTTTAAAAGTTCATGAAAAATGCATATTATGAAAAAAGTGCATGAACTTAAACTTTTGTTTGCACAAAAATAAACTTATACTTTAATTCCACTTTTCTATTAACTTTTTTTGAAAGGTTTTTGCCATAGGACATGTGGGCTCATTGGAGAGAGACAGAGAGCGGGAAATTGAGAAATCACCCTCCAGGGGTGATGGCCATGCTGCACTCTGTTCTCCTCCAGTCTCCTCTTGGGATTTTGGGCATGTCCATACATGTGCCTGGCATGAGTTTCATATCACTGGGTCTGGGACTCAAACCATATATCACTGGGTCTGGAACTCAAACCATATTTGGCCATATGGAAGTCCAGCAACTTAAACATCAAACTACCTGCTGGCCCCCTCTCTTAACTTTTTTAAGATGATGGAAATAACCAAGCTCTGTAGAAATAATAATTAACATGGTTTATTCTAACCATGACTTTGAGGGACCAGGCCCTGAGAAGCCCAAAAGTGTTTCCCCAGGTGCTTAAATGTAGCAATTCATTTATTCAGTTCTGAGAGAGGGAGAAACAGACAAAGCTGTGAATCAACATAAGTCTTTCCAGGGGTCAGCAGATGGTGTGGTGGTTACAACACTGGACTCTCATTTGGTCAACTGTGGTCCAAGTCTCAGACCCGCCATCCTGAATATCATGCCAGGTGTGTGCACGCATGCCCAAAATCCTGAAAGGAGAATGGAGGAGAAGGGATTGAGGTGTGACCATTCCCCACTAGGAGGTAATTTTTCAATTTCCCTCTCCTCTTCTCTCTCTCTCTCTCTCTCAAGTGAGTATATGCACCCTATGGCAAAAAAATACCCATAAATAAATAGATAGTCTATTTATTGGTCTAGCCCTAAAAAGCAAGATGACATCTGGAAACAGGACTGATTATAGGTTATAGGTTGGTTTAGGAATATTTAGGTTAGTAATATGCAAGTCATTGTGGATAAAAGACTGGAGTCCATTTAAAAGAATGTCTTAATCTAACCTAAACGTAAATTATAAGGCCTCGCTATTTATCTGGTGATGCTATGCTAGGTCAGGACACAAAGAACTACCTACGAGCCCAGACCAAAAAGTCTGTTAAGAGAGATTAATGTCTGTAGATATGACTCTCCCAGGTCCCTTGGAAAGCATCTTAGTCCAGGAAAAATAGTCATAAATCCGTCCTCACTGGGACTGGCAAGTGACATGGTGGTTAAGGGTACTGGACTCCCACACGGGCAACCGCGGTTCAAGTCCTGGACCTGGTGGCTTGCTTTCTCACTTCCTCTCTCTCTCTCCATGCTTCTCTCTGGTCAGATTAAAATAATAATAATAACAATAAAGTTAAATAAAATAATTTTTAAAAAGAAATCTGTCCTCAAAGTCCTCACCTATGAATTTTGACAGAATACAATTTCATTTTTTACATTTAGTCTCTCTCAGGAGTTGCTAAAGACTAGATTATGATTAATTTGAGTCAGGTCATCTAGAAATCATCATAGGAGTAATTGGCCCTCTAACCATGTACTTACATAACTTTTATTATTTTATTATCTTCTGCAATTATGCCCAAACTCGCACCTCTTTTTAATTCAGTCACTTAAATTAATTGTTGAGAGAGAAATTCTAGCTATGATACCAGTCAAGTCCCTGTTTTCCTGAGAAGATACACAGTAATAATAACCGGTTAATGTTTATAGGGTACTAACTATATAACATATACCCTACAAAGACCTAGAGAAGTGTGAAGTCCCTTTGCTCTCCACAGGGACCACTGTGATAGCTACCATTACCAAGCAGATTTTAGGACTGAACAGAGGGAGCTCGGACTTACGAAGTGGGGGAACCGGAATTTAAACCCAGGCAATCTGAATCCAAAGTGTGAATTCCCTAAAGATTTCTCAGTTATGTCACTTTCTTGCTATGTGTCCTTGAACAAGTCCTTTAACTTCTGGTGTCACTCAGTCGCAGTGGTTACAATGCAGCTATGACTAACAGTGTCATCATTGCTGGGCTGGTCATGGCAAAGCCAACTGACATGTCCCATGTATGCAGAAATGAACAGAGTTGAGACACAGGAGGAACCTCCTATTCTAATTAAGCCATTCAGTAACTATTAGTTAATTCACTCATTAAACATTCACGTGACTGGTCTGTAGTACTAAAACAGCTAATACTATAGCAGGAGGTTCAGATAAAGACCTATATCTATTTTAATTAATATAATTAATAAGTGTGACTATTGCTACAATATAGCTCTTTGGGATTTAACAGAAAAGGAGCAATTCATTCTCTTCTGATGCTCGGGGAATGAGAAGTAAAGGCATCAGGAGAGACCTAGTGGAGCAGCTGACATATGTAGAATGGGCTGAGCACGCCCAAGTGGGGAAGCATGAGACACTGCACTGGAGTCACTACCTGCAACACTAAAGGTGGGCGGAGATTTGTCCCTGAGCCACCAGGCCGTTCACACAAGCTCGACAGCAGACAACCTGGATGAGACCAGGTTGGTGGCCCTAGAGAGGGCTAATACTGAAGCCTCAATAGTTACCTAAAACTAGGACACAAATACCACAATATAAGAAAGGAAACTGCTGGGACTGGCAGGTGGTGTGGTGGTTAAGGGTGCTGGACTCCCATATGGCTGACCATGGTTTGAGTCCTGGACCTGGCAGCTTGCTTTCTCACTTTCCCTTTCTCTCTTTCTTTCTTACTGTGTCCTTCTCTGGTCAAATTAAAATAAGTAAGTAAATAATAGAAAAGTTAAATAATTCTTTTTTAAAAAAAGAAACTGCTCACTGCTCTCTGCTGTTAAAGACAATCTAATGTCAATGGTTAAAAAGCCCTAAAAGTATGAGAGAATAAACCCTAAAGCATAATTAAGAAATTATTGCAGTAATGTAAATAAGCAATTAAGAGGTCCTGGATTACGGTAAAAGAAGCTGAACATGAGGAAGAATGAATGAATGAAGAGAAATTCTGAAGGAAAATTAATGAACTCTGGTTACTAGTTGGATAAGAAAAAATAAAAGTGAAACAAAAAGTTGAACCATATAAAAATTGCTATTTTTAATCTATCAAAAATGGGAAGATATTGGCAATGAGATTCAACCTAACAGGGTAATATATGCATGTCTAGCTTCTAGGTTAAGTGAACAGATGACGCATTAAATAAGAGAGTAAAAAAAGGAAGCAAATAAAGTTTGAGAAATGGTGGAAAATCTGTGAATATTAATTAAATTAGAGCTGAGGAGTCTGGGAGAATTCAGCAGGCAAATCGGCACTAAGGACAGAAGCTCGGCTAGCCCAAGAGCGCTAGCAGTTGACACCGCAGGAGTTCCCGAGGTCAGCCAGGGAGTGTGCGAAGGGAAAGAGAAGACCGAAAGATGAAGCCACAAGTTCGTGCTTGCTCATGAATGTGGGCAAAAACATGTAAGAGAAAAATATGGAGACGAGAACCAAGTAATTGGTGAACTGGTAGGAGAAATCATTAATAATGCCTTATAATCCAAAGGATAAGAAAGATCTAGATTGTCCGGGTGGTTAAGAGCTGAAAAGAGACACTTGGATGAGTGAGTCAAAATGTCTGCTGACAGGAATCAACAATGTTCCTGCCCGTCCAGAAAGAACTTCCATGAAGTAGCAAAAGCGCAGATCGTATCACTGTAGGAAGAGGAGTGAACCAGAAACTGAGAAATGGGGAACAGCAGGTGGCATAGTGGCTAAGGCGCTGGACTCCCACGTGGTCTACTCTAGTTCAAGTCTCAGACCTAGTAGCTCGAAAATCATGCCAGGCATGTGTGCGCGGGTGCCCACAATCCTGGGAGGAGAATGGAGGAGAAGGGACTGCAGCATGGCCATCCCTCCAGGGCTTAATTTCTCATTTTTCCCTCTCTCTGTCTCTGTCTCTAGCAAGCACAAGTGCCCTATGGCAAAAGCCTCAGAAGAAGAAGAAGGAAAAAACAAAAAACAATCAGAAACGGTTTGTTTGTTTTTTTTGTTGTGTGTGTGTGTGTGTGTGTGTGTTTGTGTGTGTGTTTACTGAAGGTGTGTTTGAGGGGGATGTCTATTTATAAGCCAATGAAAAAGATTAAGAGATGACAAAATGACCAAAAACACGGGAAAAGAGTGCAGAGTCCTCGACCGTGTTTTCACTGGCAGGCTAGAAGTGGCTGACGTGTCCCCTGCATAACCCCCTCTAAAGAAGGAGGGGGTGGGCCACCCAATGTATCATAAGTCCCTACTGAAAGCACGGCGGGTCATCAGCAGCTCTCCCGGAGTGGTCCTGACCATCGGCTACCATTCGCCTTTCACTGCATGTGCTCACACCCACTCAGTCTGGCCTGGAAACACACCTGCACTTGTGGGTCAGTGTTTGTCAGTGTGTGAAGGACACAGGCTTCATCAAGTTGGACTAAGTGATCTTCTTGGAGTGGATTATCCATGACACCCACACAATGAGAGAAACCATGCTGATGCTCATGTATAAAATGAAATTTAAGAAAACTTCAATTTGTGTTTTAATGAGGCTAGATTAATTGGAATAGAATTATAAATTATTAAATAGAATACTCCTTTTAAAACTTATTTTTTTTTACATCTTCAATGGATTTATTATTAAATATGTGGCTTACTTTCCTTCATTTATATAAAGAGATTCCTAGAGAACTCTGGAGGGAAAAAGAACAAAAAGAAAGTGCCATCAGAACAAGTGAGGTTAAAGGGTTACGAACGCCTTATAACTGTGATCCCAGAATGCGAATGACGAAGTACAGAGCATTTTTATAAGACCAAAGCATTGATGCAGAGCAGTTACACCATAACCTACACCACAATTATACCTGTGTCGAGTATTTCAGCAGCCCAACAGATCATACCTTGCAAGTCTCTAGTTTATATTATATATGCCTCAAAGAGAGAATTCGACTTTTAAATTTGGCTAATTCTTTCCTGTAACTTTCATATACTACTGGAAGGTGCTCTCACCAACTTAAGTCCAATGAAGTGTGACTGTGATGAATCAAAATCTCTTAAGAGAAAGTAGGTAAAAGAGTTTACATTTTTCAATCCATATTTGAATATATTTTTATAGCAGGAGTACATGTTCCCAAAAAACTGGTAACATATTTTATTTTTTAAATTATTAGATCAAACACTTAGAGAATGAAAGTTGATAGCGACTAAATGTTGTACAATATTACCTAAAATGAACATAAATTGCATGAACCTTCAAGCTCTCCTCCATTATAAGATGACCTTCGGAAATTACTTCTGCAGCAATAAAACTAAAGCACTCAAGGATGATGTATGTGCAGCGCATTAAAGTTAGGAGTGTTTACATGGCACACACTGCAAAAGATAAACTGGCAGACCTGCCAAAGTCCCACTCCGTATCTATGTTTTCATCCATTCCACCTGAGCAAAAAGCAAGGAAATATCTGTTAAAGGAATCTTTAAGTGCTACAGCTCATAATTTTTGTGCCCTGAGGTGAGAGGCGAAGGTAATGCTAGTGGTAGTCAGGATTCTGGGGTTGAAAAGAAGCCTGGTCGCAAACGGCCTGGAGGCTGCGGAAGCCGTTTCCAACCCTGCATTTCCATGTCCCCTGACCGGCCTTGACGTGATTCCAACCGCCAAAACCTGGAGGAGGAAGCAGCAGAGCTAGGCAGACCCTAGCACTCACAAATTATCCAATGACATAAAGCTTTAGGAATTGTGTCTAAAAGGATTGGGAGAAATGGGTTTTATCTTACAAAGACACCCCTCATAATTTTCTTACTCTACTCCTCAAATTTTGCTCTCTCAGACTTTCATAGAGGAAGAGGTATTCATCCTGCTTACCCAAATAAATTCCTTCCTCTAGGATCTATAGTACATTTTATATTGTCTTCCAACATTCATGCAATTTTGGTTTCTTTCTCTTCCAAAGACGGAATCTGAACCTGCTTCAATTTTAGGACTACTTTTCAAATAACCCAAAACACAACAGAAAATAAGCCAACAATATCCCTAGACTTTGTCATTTTCTAAAGTAATGGGTGTTCTCTTTATTTATTACTATTTTTATTACTACTGTTGCCATGAAACAAACCACATGGACTTGAAACAATAACTTATGATCTCTCATGGTTCTGTAGCTTGACTGAGTTCTAGCAGAAATTGCCACTTGGTACCCTTTATATGGATTGCGTCAGGTACTGATTGGGACTGGAGTCAGGAGAAGTCTTTGATACGTGTCAGGCCCGATATCTGCCTTCACGCAGCGTCTAGCTAAGGTTTCCTCACAGACAACATTCTCAGTGTGATTAGACTTCGCCTTGGTGGGGGCTCTCTCTAAGGCAAAGAGTCAGAGAAATAGAATGTGGAAGTCCCTGGAACCTTTTTCTTAATAAGAAGAATGTCGAAGAGTTTGTGGCCATTTTTCCCTAGCTGCAAACACTCCTACAATCATAAACTCGCTGCAGTAACCTACTTCCTACTCTCAATCTCTCTCTCTCTCTCTCTCTCTCTCTCTCACACACACACACACACACACACACACACACACATACTCACAAACAGAATCTTCAAAAAGTTCACAAAAAATGTGTGTTCCATGAACAAAATTATGTATAGATTTTCATTTTTTTGGTACCAAAATAAATTTGTACCTTAATTTCATTTTCTCCATAAACTTTTTGAAGCCCTCTCATATAACTAGTATTCATTGAGAGATTGTAAGCTGCTAGGCACTGTATCAAGTACTGTTTGAAAATTACTTCAAAGAAAGTCTATAAAGCAGATACTATTGCTGTTTTTATTTACATTTTGAACATGAGCAAGCAGAACCTTAGAGATTTTGAGTTTCTTGTCCATGGTCACTGACTCGGCTTGGACTGCTATAACAAAATACTGTAAACCAGGTGGATTCAACAACATAAAATTACTTTCTCATAATTTTGGAGGCTGAAATTAAAAAGTCAAGGTCTCAGCATGTCCGGGTTCTGGAAGGGTTCTGTTTCCAGACAGTTGCCTTCTTACTGAGCCTTTACATGGGAGAGTGAGAGATCTCCTACTTTTCACATAAGGATCCAGTCCCCTCAAATTAGAACTCTACTCTTAAGATTTCATTTCACTTTAATTACCTTCTAAAGATCCTGTCTCCCAATATGTGTGCATTGGGGCTAGGACTTCAGAGTGTACATTTTTGGGGAACACAATTCAGTCCTTAGCATTCCACCTTAATCTTATAAAACTCATGTCCTTATTACGTGAAAAATATATTCATTCTACCCCAACAGCAAAACTATTTTTTTTTTAAATTTTTAGAAATGGCTTCACTGTGTCTCAATCTTCCTGTCTCAGCCTCCCAACTGTAGGTACACACCACCTTGCCCGACTTTTAGAGTGAGCGAGAACTGAACCTGGACCTCCTGATGGTCTCTCCCTGCTGAGGCCCAACACCTCATAGTGTGGGTTACTGTAGCCAGGCCCCCCACATTTCTTAACTCATTCAGCGTCACCTAAAGTTGAAAGTCCAAGCATGCACATAAATATTACCTAAGTCATATTTGAGTAAACGTGGGGTACAATTCATCCTGAGGCATAATTCCTCTCCAGTTGTGAACCAACCTGCTTTCAAAACGCAGTGGTGGGACAGGCTTGACTAGACATATCCTGATTGGACGAGAGACAAACATATGAGGGACAGCAATCTGCTTCATCTGGTATACTAATTAAACATTAACGTCACCCCAAAACATTCTCACAGAGACACCCAACATGTCTGACCATATATCAGGACACCTCATAGGCCAGTCAAGTTGAACTATAAAACACCACCACAAACAGTCTACTATCCAGCGGTCTGACTAGAAATTTGTAGCTATCTTATTTTCCTTGTTTATTCTTTAATTCCTTACAATGTAATTTTATTTTACTTGAAATCACCCTCTTCAAGGTGACCATTAACTTGCTATTTATTGAGCCTTTCCTTGAACTCACTGTGACTACCATTTTTCTTAATCTCTCTAAAGTTCACGGTTCTCACAGCCTTCTCTTATGTACCAGATTCCTAATCTTTTTCACATTTCACATTTGCCTTTCTTTTAAACTCTCCTAAAGTCAAGACTCCTAATTTCAAACTCTTCACTAGTCATCTCTACCCAAGTGTTCAAATTTGACATGTCTCTGCATGATATTTTACTCTCAAACTTGGTATTGCCCTCTTTCACATATTCCTCATTACAGGGACAGTGAATTTATCAGATTTCAATCACAAAGGCTCAGAACTATTGGCTGTTTGCCTTGGGTCTCCTCCCTCCTCCCTCTGTCCTTCCCTGTCTCTCCGTCCAAGGGGTTCAAGATAGGCTGACCCAACTCCAGCTCCAGCTTGGGTATCTGATACAAGGGAGCCATTGAGAATCACACCGTGCTTTTTTGTCTGAAACATATGGAAAAAGAGATGCTCTAGCCTTCAGAATAACGTAATTCTGGAATGTCAAGAGTCTTCACCACCATACATAGCGAACTTGCCTGCAAATGAAATGAGTAAGAGGAAAGCTGATGTGAGAAATAGCAAGAGACAGAATGTCTTGGTTCACATATATGAACCAATAATTTTCATTTCTGCTTAAGCAAGTTTGAATTGGCTTCCTGTCACTTACAATCTACAGAACCTTGACTGATGCCCTAACATTATATTTGATTTTTGTTCTCTTGTTCAATTCTTGTTGATTCTACCCTGATAAAACCCTCTTCCATGTATTGTCACAGCTACCACTCTAACTCAAAATTTCATCTGTCATCTAGAATAAAACAATAGCTATCCAGGTTTTGTAGAACCTCACCATTACAATCAGTCTTATTCACTGTTGCCAGATATATCTTTCTAAATTGCAGTTTTGATTTTGTCAAATTTCTTTACTTTTCATTCAAGGCTATTCACAGTCTTGCCTATATCTATCTGTAGAGACCGCTCGATCCACAAGTACTCATAGCAGAATGCAGTGCTTAAGAGCATAGACACTAGGGCCAGATTTCTGTGGTTAAATCCAGAATCGACCACTTCTTAGCTACACAAACTGATCTGGTGTCGTAACTTCTCAAGACATCAGTTTCTCAGTTTGCCAAATGGAAGTACTAATAGCATCCCCTTCAAAGTGTTGTTATGAGAATTAGTTAATTCAGTCGAGCACGTTGAGAAGGCTTGGCATGACTACTGTTAGAGACAGTGAAATGCCTGAGTGCACTGATCCTACTTTATCAGGTTCCTGGTAGCCCTGTGCCCACACATTCTGACCTGTGGGAGGCTCCCCTGAGAAATTTACTGAATGAATGAATGAATGAATGAATGAATGGATGAAAAGAGCAGCCTCGGCTCCTCCCTGCTTCTCAAGAAGGTCCAAGTCCATGTTTCTATATCTTGCCTTTATATTTACCATTTCTTTCACTTGAATTCTTTCTCCACACTATCTGAAATACTGTCCATACATCAATATTTTACTGAAATGCTGTCTTCTTGAAGTAACTGTCTTGGATTCCTCTGACCAAACTAAATGTAAATCTCCACAAAAATCAAACAAACAAACAAACAAACAAAAAACAAAATCCACCTAATTCTTAGGCATCTTCTAGACTTCTGCAATAGAACCTCTTTTTCTCATGTTTTACATTCAAGTTATTTATGTATATTATCTTCTTTGTAAAGAATAACGATAGTGAGAAGTTGAAGAATTGTTTTGGTAGTATTCCATAGCACCTAGCACAGGATCTTGGATGTGGTAGACACACAGTAATTATATTTGTGGTACTATTGATGACTATCAAGCATATGTAATGAGATTATTGCTGGTAAGAATAATACAAGTGTCAGTTTTGAAGCTTTAATTGGGACTCTGAGAAAGAAGTGTAACAAAATTAGTGAACCAAATAGGCCAAAGATTTTAGATTTAACTGAACCAGATCAGACTCCAAACCATCAGCTGTAAACTTGGCTTTAATATGATTATAATGAAGAAAAGATATAGCAGGCTTACTACAAATTTTAAAAATTTAAATCACTTCATAGAAATTATTAATATCATCATCAAAATAAAGCTGATATGTGAGAGGCAGTGATTTGTACAGGACCTGATGAGATGGGAAAGTTAAATAATAAGTGGAAACTGACCATCTGAAAACAGATTCAAAGAGAATCGTTCGGGATGGCCATGTAAGGGCACATCTCAGCTTCTTGCTCCGACACTGTAGCCCTAACTCTCTGATTAGGTGCCCAAAATAAACAGGTAGGCCTAAGAAATAGAAAGGTAAAACAGAATAAGAATGGAGCAGACCCAATAGTGTAAGAGTTGGGTGCTGTGTACTGGCAGTCAGATCTCACATGACCAGCCATGGTTCAAGTCCCAGCTGTGGCAGATGGTGTGAGAAACACACCAGGCACATGTGTACAAAAATCATGATGAGGTGGAGAAAACAATGAGAAACATTTCAGCGCATTGGGGCCAGAAAGTGGCACAGTGGTGTGCCCAAAATCCGGAGAGGAGAATGGAGGGGAAGGCATTGTGGTATGGCCATCCTCCGGGAGGTGATTTCTCACATTCTCCCTCTCCATTTTTCTCTGTCTCTCCAAGTGCACATGCCCTAGAGCAAAAGTTTCTCTCCCCCAAAAAAGAGAAAAATAGTAATTTCAGTGTGACTATGGCATTTTAGAGATTCCCCCTCTCTCTCTCTCTCTCTCTCTCTCTCAGGAGTGCATGTGCCTTCTGGCAATTAAAAACAGAAAAACAGCAGCTTAAAACTCATACTGTGTGTGTGTGTGTGTGTGTGTGTGTGTGTGCACGCGCATGGCTAAAATCCCAAGAGGAGAATGGAAGAGAAGGGACTATGACTTGGCTAACCCCTCTGGGGGATGATTTCTCACTTTCTGTCTCTCTGTCTCTCCAGCAAGCACACACTCCCCATAGCAAAAATCTTTAAACAAACAAACAAACAAACAAACAAACAAAAACTTTGAAAGAACACCCAAAAAAAATTAATAAAAGAATGCTTGCAAAAGAAAGATAAAAGGAAAGAATGAAAACACATTTTTTTACCACAAATCTCATATATTATTTGAGTAATGCACATGTATTACTTCCTGGAGGAAAAAGAAATTTTAGAAATATGCTTAACTTGCTATTAAATTAGGGGAAAATGATACTTCTCAGATTTTTTTAAGAGATATTTTTGCTTATAGGATGTGTGTGCTCCCCAGAGAGACAGAGACAAAGGGACAGAAAGCGAGAAATTACCCCCCAGGGGGAATGGCATGCTGTAATCCCTTCTCCTCCATTTTCCTTTTGGGATTTTCTGCAAGCACACACAGGCATCTGGCAGGAGTTTTAAGCCACCAGGTCCGAGACTCCTAACTGCTGTTGACTAAGTGGGAGTCCAGCAATGTAACCATAATGCAATCCACTGCTCCCAATGTTCAGATATTTTAAGGTAAGATATACACAGCTTATTTCTCCCAGAGAATCTTATTTTATATCGTGGATCTTTGTATCATTTTGTTTATCATTTTGTTTCAGGAGACATGTCCTGGTTTGAAGAATAAGTTATAAGGGGACACTATTTACTGAGCATGTGAGTTTATGACAGGTGCATTGTTGAAGCAATAAGTCCTGTTTTGACTGACTGATTTTCTTTTTACTATGGTAAAATTCGCATAACTTAAAATGAACTACTGGAACCATTTAATTTTACTTTTTCTCTTTTTTGTTTTTTCTTATTTACATTCAATCACTATACATATTTACTGTATACAAAATGGATTTTCCCAGTATGAATATACTGTATGTTAGTCTAGTCAAGGATATTATCATGATACAAGATATTATCATCAGCAGATAATTTTCCATTTTTGTGTTCATTAAATGTTTTGCTTTTTTAAAAATAAGAGAAGTACGATCTGCAGCTTTGAATGCTTTCACAATGTTGTGTAGCTATCATCATTGCCGAGTTTCTGAACACTTTCAAGACCTCGGTGTTTGTCATTTCTATGTGAGACAGGATGTCCTCATATGGTGATCTTCTTGCCTTGGACACTTGGCGGGGCCTGCGGGAGTATGCACCACACTGGCTTTTTACAAAGGCTTTGGCTGTGTTGCCCAATCCAGCCTCAAGTGTGTGCCCCTGCTGCCTCAGGATTACCAGTGCATGCCCCGTTCTCTCCATTAGCCTGGACTAGACATCCAACCCAGGCCTCCCATGTGGTTCCCAGCCTACAGTGCACAGCGTTTAGCGGTATCCACCATCGCGACAGGGCAAATGATTTTTTAAAATTTAGCCACTTTCTTAATATATATCTGGAGAGAAAAAGACTAACCAGCAAGTTTCTTTGAGTTCTTATACGTGAAGTCCATAACACAGGGACTGAAAATGACCTAGTTAGAGCGATTAGATGAATAAGCAGTTTCATGTTGTTTATATTACTGAACTTCATTATGAGGGTGCAGGTTTTATGAATTTACGAAATGAAGCTCGGAGCTGGCAGGTGGAGTAGTAGTTGGAGCACTGGACTCCCCTATGGCCGACTGTGGTTCAAGTCTCAGACCTAGCAGCTTGCCTTCTCACTTTCCCTTTCTCTCTCTCTGGTCAATTAAAAAAACATAGTAACAAAAAACATTAATTAAATAAGTTACTTTAAAAATTACAAAGAAAAAAACAAGAAATGAAGCTCATGCTCTGGTATGAGAATTATCCAAACCCCTTTAAATAAAACATGATAAAATTAAATAAATAATAGCTTTCATTATAAGAAAGATTCAACAGGGGAAAAATTAGATTTTTGAAGGCCTACAGGTTCCAATCATTTATGTGAGATTCTCCCCATATGGCGTCTAGTGATATCTTCACAATAAACGTGTAAAGTAGATATGCAAACTATTTTACGGGTGAGGAAACAAACTTTCATGAGATCAACTGTTCCATTAAGAATGACAGAGTTAGTAATGATAAGGCTTAAAATCACAGCTCATTCTCTCATTGTTAAGGTCAAAGCTCTTTCACCTTGACGGACGTGACATGTAATAACCGTCTGACACTCAAAGCTATTTCCGATGAATATACAAATACACTACATCCTATGTCAAGGCTAGCGGGAGGGGCTGGTAGGGAGTGGATCTTTTACAGACCCTTTACTAAGAAGGCAATATTACAAAAGTAAGACCAAGTAAAGTCATGTTAAATGTCCCTCCACTACTTTATAAAGTGTCCTATGAGAAATGGTGCTTAAGTTTCTTTTATGTGACACTCGTAGACTAGGGAAAACTTCTTGAGAACTTCTGTTTAATCCTTAGATCTCTCAACACTAAGCAAAGGGAACAAATGCTTCTTACCAATTGTATGTCAATCTTATTTTTAGAGTCGATTTTGAGAGAGACAAAAAGAGAGTCTGAGAGAGAGCACGCCTAACAGGTTCCTCCTGCTGCGACCCACCCAGCACAGCCAGCCCAATCACGGGCATGTGGATGCCTCGCATTCTCAGAGAGGTCTCTGGACACCAGCTCAGAACCCTCCTATGTCAGTCAGCCTCAGGGGGCGTCGCTCTTCACTGCTGCATCATTTTCCGGCCCATTTTATCTCAATCTTAATCTTCCTTCCTCGGTCTTATGACCATATAAATTTAGTATCTTAACTTAAAAAGAGTAAAAAATTATTCTTAATGTTTTCACATGTCATTGAGTAAAATCTTATAATAGCTATCAGACAAATTCAAGTAGGGTTTTGGATTGCTTTTAATTTATCTCTATACAATGAAAAAGATATTGGAAAAACTTAGTGACTGCTAATCTAGATAAAGTTCATTTAGAATGATTTAAGAAGATATTCTCTAGCTTTTTGGTATTTAAAAAACATTAGCCCCCAATAACTTTCAGAAGATTAAGAAAAACACCTGTATTTAAATTAACTTGTGATTATACTTTTCATATGTTCACCAAAGACACTGCATTAGTAAAGATAACATATTAGAAAATTGTATTTTAAAGACTGTTTCAAGTGCCAACCTTCTATATTTAGCAAAACCAGACACATGTTTGACCAGACAGGTCAGTTTAGATGGATATAGCTTTGTACACCTCAAAAAAAAAATAGGAATACTTATAAATTGAGATAAAATTGAGTTATTCACTATGAAGATAAACTTTCTAGTTTTAGGTAGGATTGACTAAAAGATAAATTATTTAAGAAAAAAAGAAAAGAAGGTTAAATACATTATTTCTTAACTGTTCTGTTATTTGCAAGTTCTAAATCCCTTTTTTAGTGGATTACTGAAGTGCTGATATTCAAAATTCTGGTATCAGAACTGAAAGTTTTATACTAGTAACAAGCTAAGCTAGTCATTAAAAAGTGGCTTTAAAAATAACATCTACTTATCTATCTCAGGGAACGGGCGTCACTGTTAAAGATGCCTGAATGAAATTCCTTTAGTCTGAAATCGCTGTTATTCATAGAATTAAAGGAAACTCACTGTAAAGTCACCATAAATTCACAGAATGTTCAAATAAGTAAAAGAGAATTTATTGAATTCAAAAAATCTCAAGTTTCTCAGATCACAGCTTTTCCTTTTAAAAAGAAATTCTTTCCAGCCCTGAAGATATGAATAAACTTCAGGACAGAAATAAAAAGATCTTACTTTTATACTTACACGTTAGCCCATTAGTTTGGATGAATTCTCCAAATTCATATAAAAGTTGCTTTCACCTATATCCTAATGTACAATGGAACCCATATTCTTTTCTCAAATTACAACTCTTATAAATTTAGATGTGAAGAAAAACTAGAAGGTTAATTTTCTTTCTTTTAAGAAACGACAACTAGTATCAACCATAAACATTGTCATGATAAAATTTTCTGTGAAAAACAAAATTTTAGTTTCTTGATTTCTAGGATGTACACGTTCTTCTGGGGATCTGAAAAATGTCATCTGCTACTAGGAGAGTTTGTTTACGGTTTTCAATCATTAGTGCATAAAAACTGAAGAATTTGTGAAAATAATTTGCATAAAGGTAAAAAAGGAAGCAAGGATAGTGTTAACAGAGGTTATGTTTATGAGCTATGGAATTTAAATCAGGGGATGTTCTTAGAAATCATCCATCTCATTTTAAAGGATAAGGAACTGGATGTCAGAAATATTACACTTAAATTTAGATAGCCATGTAGCAACAATGATTAGAAGCCGGTGCCAAGTCATCGAATGCTCTGTTGTCCCCTTGTAGCACGGCGAGTTTTAGAAGCTAGAGACCTTTGTTAGGACACAGAATCAAGGCAGTACAGTTGTGATAAAGACAGATCTTCTCCCCAAACTCGCCTCCCTTTGCTGTGCTCCTCAGACTGTGCTGGTTCTTAGAATTCCGCCAGACTTGAAACAGAACAGAGTACGTGGTTATCATGCTCTTCTTCCTTCTACTCCTGAGCATACAGCAAATAACTTGTGCGTAATATGTGGATATTCTTTCAAAAGAATTAAATAACTGTGTTTGTGGGAGAGCCGTAGGTGTGTAATAAACGCAAATGTGGTCAATTAGCGGAGACTGTCAGCTTATGGCAAACTCTCTCTCTGACTGGCCGTCTCAAGTAAATACTAGGGCAACTACAATGATCAGTAATTTTAGAAATAAATCCCTCGCTCATCTTTCTAAAGATCACTTGTGTACTACCAATTGAAGGCTTTCTGTGTGAGGCACTGTACCAAATGTTTCCCTTTCGTGGTATTATATTTGACAACAAAACAACCAACTCAAACTTTCCAAGGAGTAAATCCAAGCAGTTATTACTTATACTGGGGCAGCTGACTTCAGAACCTATGCTACAGAGCTTAGTTATACTGCACGTGCATTTGCAAAAATTTAGATTATATGGTCTAATTAAAATAGAATCCTTGTAATACGGTAGTCACTTCCACAAAATCTGCTTGAAGGAAGTACGCGCCTTGAGGATTTAAACATTTGTATAAACTATTCATTATCATCCATTTGTTCTAACCATATAATTTAATGATCATTGTCTATCATGAAATTGTAGTGCTTCATAACCATTTATAACTTTCAAAATAATTCTGGAAAGGAATTGAAATGAAATTTCATACAAATCGCTGCAAATAAATATAAATGAAGAAAAAACTATGGTAGATGTTTTCTCTCTTAGTAAGCATTAAATTATTATAAATTCTGTAGAAAGTGAACCCTGCAAATGCCTGAAGGATGAAACAGATTCGTAAATTTGTATACATCTATTGACCAGATACGCGTGGTGTGTCCGCACTGTACAAGACGGTACAAACTGTCCAACTTGCAGCTCATTAATTTGGGCTATGTGATCTTGGGTGAGTTCCTTAAATATTTAGCTTTAAGTTTCATCTGTAAAACAAGATTATAGTTATATTTATGTGATGGGGTGGGGGATTAAATAAGATGATCCACATAAAACATGTTGACAGCACTTCATCTGGCATATTTGGTGTTCAATAAGTAGTGCTTGCTATTAGAGATATCGTGGAGAGCAAAATACAAAGATGAAATTGCTATTTATCAGCATGCAAGGAGATTGAGCTGATTTTTGATTAACATAATAATTTTATAAAAATTGTAATATAAAAATATTGATAGAGAAAAACAGGAAAATTGAAAAAGAAAAATTAAGAACTACTCTAACTTTCTCATATGATAGTATGACATAAATTAAATTAAAAGACATGATAAATCACAAGCAAATAAAAGCAACTTATGTTAGGGAACTCGAAGAAGTTTGTGGAAAAAATAGAACTTCAGTGTAAGTTTATTTTGGTCCAAAAGTTTTTGAAATCTGTGCATCGTTTTCTTACAGTATTTTCCATAGACTTTTTCAAGACCCTGATGCAGGTTTGTACAGTTGTCAGAACCCTGACCAGCTGCAGGACACAAACTTTGAACCTGTAGCCTCTGATAAACCCATTCAGGGTGATTTATTGTTATATTCTTGTTTTGGCAGCTTTTTTTTTTCCCCCCAATGGACCTATTATCTATTTGAATTATTCCATATTAATAGCATTGACATACACTTTCTGAGGATAGAAGTTTGTGTCAAACATGTTTTAGATGCTGCTTGAATAAATGGAGGGGTGAATTAAGTTCAATCATTCGAAGACGTTGATGTGTCATAAATAAAACACAAAATTGGCAAGTGCAAATTCTCAGACTAGTTATGAATTTGTAGGTTGGATGACAAATACGTGTGACTAAAGTAAAACCATTTTCTGACCCAAGAAGATGGCCATTCAAACACATTCCTCTATCTCTTCTTCCCACAATTAAAATAGAAAGAAGAGCATAAAAACTAGTGAGGACTCTCAATGATAGACAAAATAGAGGAAACGTCAACAGAAGTCCCCCCAATGGACCTATTATCTATTTGAATTATTCCATATTAATAGCATTGACATACACTTTCTGAGGATAGAAGTTTGTGTCAAACATGTTTTAGATGCTGCTTGAATAAATGGAGGGGTGAATTAAGTTCAATCATTCGAAGACGTTGATGTGTCATAAATAAAACACAAAATTGGCAAGTGCAAATTCTCAGACTAGTTATGAATTTGTAGGTTGGATGACAAATACGTGTGACTAAAGTAAAACCATTTTCTGACCCAAGAAGATGGCCATTCAAACACATTCCTCTATCTCTTCTTCCCACAATTAAAATAGAAAGAAGAGCATAAAAACTAGTGAGGACTCTCAATGATAGACAAAATAGAGGAAACGTCAACAGAAGACATGTATGTGGAGAAATTAGTGACATACTCTTCAGCTAAGGGAGAACACTGACAATGAAGTGTGTTCAGAATGTAAACAAAGTAATTCACCAAATGAAAACCAAGACAGGCGTAGGACGGAAGGCCTGGGGCAGCGCAGCCAGAAAGTGAGGGAGGACTTCGAAATGGTAATGTGCTCGGAGTCAGTACCTCGGGACTCAGCACCCTCTTACTCAGTCTCTCCTCCATGCAGGGGCTCCCACCTGTCGGGCAGAGGCTGGAGGTTCTCTGAAGGAGTGGGACACGGTGTGACGTTAGGTTCCCATTGACACTAGGCACAGTGCAGGCTGGAGCCCTACCTTTAGTTTGAATGGCTAGTAAAAACGACCAGATCTATGAGAAAAATCCCTAATACAATAAAGACCAACATAAACAAAGAGAAAAAGAAATGGTATAAAATACAAACAGTGCATTGAATAGAAAGCCACAATTGATATGTTCAGAGAGATCAAGCAACAACAGAAACCTCCATGTCTGATTTTAAAAAAGAGCGGGGGACCAGCAGTTAGCGTAATGGCTAGGTCGTTGGACTCCCACGTAGTCGACTGCGGTTTGTGTCCCGGACCCGGTGGCTTAAAACTCACACCGAACGCGTGTGCGTGCGTGCCCAAGATCCCGAGAGGAGAATGGAGGAGAAGGGATTGTGGCGTGGCCATCACCCCTGGGGGGTGATTTCTCGCTTTCTGTCTCTCTGTCTCTCTCTGTCTGGTGAGTGCATGCGCCCCATAGCAAAAAAATAAATAAATAAATAAAAAAAAGAGAGCGCCAAGGGTGCTTTGTGAAGAGGAATAATAATACGACAGCATTTTAAAACATCCTCAATAGCAAAGACAGTTATCTCACAGTAATCAGATCTCCTGTAAAGGCATAGAGAGGAAAAAATATATGACAAAAAAATATTAGAAGCAGTCTCGGTCTCTCAGAGCCAACTGTGAAAGTTTCAGACAATAAGAACAAAAAAGTTATCAAAGAAATTGTTCACTAGAAATGCAGGACATGATTAAAAGTACACCCCCGGTGTCAAACCTAATATGGGCACAAGTTTCCTCGTGAAGGTGCATTTAACTTAAGAACACCAAAGGTAAACCTGCTATAACACCTCGAAAGAATAAGATTTGCTTTCAATGGAAAACCAACTGAAATTTTACTGTATTTTAAACAGCAACAGTGAAATCCAAAGCACAATGAAATCAAGTCTTCAGAGTTCTGACAGAACAGAATTTTCAACCTATATTATATACAAATCAAAGTAGCAATCATAGGCAGGGGAAAATTAAACATATTTGGACAAGAATTCAAAAAATGAGTTGCACCTGCATTCTTCTTTGGGAGCTACTGTTAGAGGTACTCCAACATGAAACAGATGTAAACTAAACTCAAACAAAATAAAAGAGATGAGATTGCCTACACAGAGAATCCACGACAGAAGGGCAGCAATGAGAGCCCGGGTGGCGTTTATGCAAGTGTTCCAGACTGAAGCACAACAGTAAAGACTGCAGGAGAGAAAAGCTGCAAATCTTGACAAAATAAAGACTTGGAAAAAGTCAATTATACATTTCCAGCAATAATGTGCAAGGCACACCACAGCTCTCTGAACTGGAAAAGGAAAGCCATCTTAAAAGAATCTGTTGTACGTCAAGGCTTCAACGCTCAAGGTGAGAAAAACTGCAGGAGAATGTGACATCTGACCACCTAGAATCAGAAGATGTAGGTTCATGGCACTTAAGGAGGGTTGCTAAGAACTGAGGGAAAACCGCTTCGTGGGTTGGGCTGAGGAAGTTTCAGCTCACTCTTCTGCTCTGAGGGATGCCAAGGTCGAACATCCCTCTCTGCCTTTCCACACTGAGAAAGCACGTGTTCTTGGGAACCAGAGTATGTTCAACCCACGCTGTGGTTCTGAGGCAACGCTGGTCCATAGAAATGAGGAAATGCGGGGGGGAGGCAACAGGTACAGTAGGGGTTACACTGTTGGACTCCCACGTGGCCTACTGTGGCTCAAGTCCAAACCTGGTGACTTGAAATTCACGCCAGGCGGGTGTGCATGCTTGTCGACCTAGGTCCTGGGAGGAGAACAGAGAATGTAGTGGCGTGACCATCCCCCAGGGAGTCATGTCCTATTTTTCCTCTTGCTATGTCTGTCTCTCTGTCTGCTGAGTGCACACGCCCTAAGACAAAAACCTCAAAGAAAGAAAGAAGAGAAAAGAAATGAGGCAATGCACCTTCTGCTCATCTTTGGCTTACGAGTAAGTGCAGAGCTGTTGGAAGGCAATGAGAGAAACTTTATCTGTTTACTTACTAGAAATCAAAGTTGTGGAGGGAGTTTCTGTTTCTTGATCTAAAGCTACAGGTTTATTTTAAAAGCTTACAATGTATTGGGTTCTTAAAAAGAACAGGCATTCTACCACTGTAATTGCTATAAATCAAGTGCAAAAAGACATATATGTGTATGTGTGTGTATCTGTGTATATACACACACATATGTTTAGCATCATATTATATGCAATAGAAAAATATTAAAATGCTTACTCTAAATTTTGTATAAACTACACATTATAGAAAAATAACTAATAGTATGAGAAAACAGCTAATACAGTTGGCAGAAAAATCAGGTTATTAACAATATATGTAGTATGTAAAAGACTCTTTCTTAAGGTTTTTGCTATAGGGCATGTGTGCTCTCCAGAGACAGACAGAGAGAGGGAAAGGGAGAAATCACTGGGGGTGGGGGGAGAGCCATGCCACAATCCCTTCTACGCTCTTCTCCTCCTGGAATTTTGGGCATGCGTGCACAGACACCCAGCACGATTTCTGAGCCATCAGGTCCAGGACGCAAACAATGGTTTGGCCACATGGGAGTCCAGTGCCTTTACCACTATGTCACCTGCTGGCCCTAGCATGTAAAAGAGTTTTGAAAAGCGAAATATACATAAAAGTATGCATTTGAAGACCACCTGTATACACACACAAATGGTAATATATCGGTTATGATATGTAACTCTTCACTTTAGGAATACATCATAAACTTATTTTCCATGCAAACAAAAGCATATTGTAAATGTTTGATAAGAAAAATGTGAATGTTTTCTACTGAGTAAAGATCCTTATGTTCTATATATTAGTCATATCATGAAAAAGGATGTTTAATTATGAAAACAAATGTGACTAATCAGTCTTATTACCATACAATAGTTATTGTTAATAAGGCATTATTTAAAGGCAGATTAATAACATTTTGTACAGTTATATACATCTAAGAGATTTTCAAAAATTTTATGAAGAATGTAGCTTATGAAAAGTTATGAGTGACTTTCAAAACTGTTTTATGCTGGGGCGAGCAGGTGGCATAGCTCTTATATGACCAGACTCCCACATGGCTGACTGCAGATGGAGTCCCAGACCTGGTGGCTTGAAACTCACGCAAGATCCTGGGAGGGGAACGGAGGAGAAGGGATTGGTATGGCCATCCTGCCTGGCAGTGGGGTGATCTTGCACTTTCCCTTTTGCTGTCTCTGTCTCTCTCTACAGCAAGTGCACGGGCCCTAAGACAAAAACTGGATGTTTTTTTTTTTTTGTAATTATAAACTGGAAATTTTATTATGCAACAGAAGAGGCTTAATATAGACTAGAGGAGGAACCAGGGAAGGCTCTTTGAAGCAAACATATTTTCTTTTATTTTTTTTAATTTATTCATTTTCTACATTAATTCACTATACACCATCACAACACACAAATGAATTTTCCATCCAAAATACACTGTGCATTGGCTCAATCAAGCACATCAACATACATGTTCTCAGCAAATAATTTTCCAATTACACACACACATAAATGTAATTATGAACTGGAAATTTTATTATGCAACAGAAGAGGCTTAATATAGACTAGAGGAGGAACCAGGGAAGGCTCTTTGAACCAAACATATTTTCTGAGACTAAGAGGTAAACTGGAGATAGCCAGGCAAGGCTGGGGAACAGATGAGTATTCCAGGCTAGGAATATGAAGTAGAAATTTAGAGCCTTCTGGGAACCAGCAGTTAGCTTAATGGCTATGTCGCTGGACTCCCATGTAGTCGACCACGGTTCGCGTCCTGGACCTGGTGGCTTAAAACTTATGCCAAGATCCCGAGAGGAAAATGGAGGAGAAGGGATTGCAGCATGATCATCCCCCCAGGGGGTGATTTCTCGCTTTCTGTCTCTCTGTCTCTCTCTGTCTGTCTGGCAATACCATTTTTTTCCTCCTGCAACTTTTTTTTTTTTTTGATATTACCTAACATTCATTCCCTGAGCATCATCACAACATACTAAATGTGGTTTCCCATCTAGGATAAACTGCATAGTGGCTTAATCAAGCATGTTATCATCAATAATATTCCATTTCTACTTTCATACATATGTATACATATATATATGAAAAACCAGATTTTTAAAAAAAATTTCAGCCAAAACAAACTCATACTTAAATTTCATGACTTTTCCGAAGTTCTATCATGTATGTGTATCCCTACACAGGTGTTAATTACAGATAAATACACATCATTTACTTCTGTGTATACATATGTGTAAATAGTCACATGTGAACTTCTGTGATTCAAATTTAGGTTTAAATTTAAGTGAACATTCTTTTAATCCTTAGAATTGAGAGGAGACTTCAACAAGTTCATGGAAAAAATGTAAGTTATTGTATGAATTTATTTTGCTGCAAAAAATTTTGAAACCCATACACAGTTCTTTTCATAATACTAAATGTCTATACACTTTGAAGGCCTCCTGTTAACGACAAACAGGTAAGGAGTCCCACCTTCGGGTACTCGTTCTCTGCCAAAGGCGCTGGGATGTTGGCCCAAACACTAAGGCGTCAGCAGTCCTGTCTCATCTCCCTCTTTGAAGGGCATTTACCATCTGGCCTGGTTAGCATTTCATACTCCATATGTCTTAACGTCTTTCTTTTCTTTCTAAGACACTCTATGGACAATGATAAAAAGTAGGAATGCAGATGAAAAACATCCTCTCTCAAAGCTACAAATCCAACTTCAAGGGCTTCATTTTAGCACTTTTCAGCGCTGCCTGATTGACTACTCTCCACACTAAAGAATGAGTGGCAATTGAGGCCAATCATGCTGAAGTAGACCTAGTTGAGGAAGGAGAAACTTTTGATGTAGAGTTCAACTGAAAGAGATAATCAGCGTTGTTCCACATTAAGAGGCAATATTTTCTCATCTCAAAACTCAAAAGGAGATTTTACCCTGAAAATTCTTCTGAAAAATCCTTACTAAGCTGTCTGCACTAAACAAGTTAGGTACATCTGACATCTGATTACTTTGTACCCATTTATTACACAGCTTTCGTGAGAGCCCCAAGCAGGACCTGGCCTGGTGGGCCTACTTTGACTACTTTTAGCAATGGAAAACCTCACTGAGGTCATAAAAAATCAAAACAAAACAAAACAAACAAACAAAACACCCAACTGTTTCTTTGCTTTTTTTTAAAGTAGGTTAATTTACAAATTACCTTCATCATAGCTTTTAGTAAAAAGTGATTCCCAACCTTCTTCTATTTAATGGACATAAAAAATGGTAACACTTGGATTCCTGCAGTGAACGTTGGTGCAGACTCAGTTGGAGATTAGAACATGGGTGCGATGGTTGCCCACTTTGCATGGCCTCAGGTAACCCTCGTGTGCAGCACGGCAGGGAGAGACAACCTCTCAGACAGGAGAGTTCCTCTACATAAGAATCTTTAAATTTGTACGCAGATACGTATATATCAGCTGAACTTACTATTGAAAGTATTTAGATTAATTAGGATATTTTGTGAATCAGTACAATGTGGGAAAGAATAAAGGAATGGAAAGCAACTGCAGAAATCAGAGATGGTGGGCAGAGAATGGGAAATGGCAGAGGGTGAGAAATACGGAGGGATAGATATACACACACATATATATATTATATGTAGATTATAAGAAACATATATATGCATATATATATACACACACACAATAAACAAGAAATGGGAAATTATTTGTTGATGATAACATGTATGTTTAAGTCACTTTACAGTGTATCTGGCTGGAAAATTTCATTTTGTATGCTGTGGTGATATCCAGTGAAAGTACATAAAATAAATTTAAAAATTTTAAAAAATGAATCTTTAAATTTCAATCAGTTAGGTACCTAACCACAGCTAACTAGTATAATGCAATGTGCAAAATAATTTTGTTATTCAACAAAACAAGTGCAGTATAAATGAAACCATAATATAGCTACAAATATGCTTTGGGAATAAGCATTGCACACTGAAAAGCTTAATCCCTAACTTAGACTTATAATGGCAAAGTTAAAAAGCTTAACAACATAAAAATTTAAAACATATACTTCAAATGTAAATAAAAAAATTAATGACTTTAGATGTACAAACAAAAGGCAAACACACAAAGAGAAAAACGAGAAACTACAATTTACCAGAGTTAAATAAACTACACACAGGCAGAAATCAAAATGTAAATCATCATCAAAGAAGGGATCATAGGGCAGTAAGATATTTCTCATTATCACTGATCAGATATGATGGCACTCCACTGGATCAAAGGTACTGGGAAGCATATCGTCTTCAAGTTTACGATAAAATGACAAATGTGTGTCTCTTCATGAGGACCACACATATCACAAGTCCGGAGCAGCTGTGTAGCCTCCGACTACCATTTCACCTACAGCGACTTGCATATCAAGATGTTTATGAAAATAACTTAAAACAATATGTAGAAGTAAAAAATGATTAAATATATATGGTTTGAAGTACAGTTCACTCACTGAAAATGATATGTAATTTTGTTTATAAATATCAAAAACATTTAAGATTTTAAAACTAAACATTTTCTGTTTTGTAAAGTAGTGTGTTATATAAATAGAGATATAAATATGAAGATACTTATATACTTAAATAATCTGAAGTTTCTATACTAATATTTTAGCAGTGTGAGTGAGTGAGATATTTTTCATGAAAATTTAAAACATACACTTTTTGGGTAAAATATGTGAACTTGAGGGGCAGGCAGGTGGCCTAGTAGCTAAGGTGCTGGACTCCCACATGGCCCACCATAGTTCGAGTCCTGGATCCAACAGCTTGCTTTCTCAGTCACTCTCTCTGATGAGCACATGTGCCCTACAGCAAATTAAAAACTAACAATAATAAATAAAATTTTAAATATTTTTTAGAAATATGTGAAGTTACAGATATAAGCCTTTGCTTTCTCTTCAAGTAGCATATGATAAAAGTTAGCAGATTATTATTTTCATAGACTCCTGGATATTACCCATGAATTTTTAATTGCTTCAGGACTTATGGTTTGTCCATGACCTGATCAAAAATCAGATTTGAATTTTCCCATGTCTGTAATTAAACATGATCTTGTCTGATATGTCCTTATAAGCAAGTCAATTTCTGAACCTACATTATAGCAGTCATAATTGAAATCTGTAACAATTTAATTCAATATTTATTGAGCATGCATTACATATAAGGTCTTGTGTTTTCTATTATAGAGCTAAATGAAGAAAAAGACATTGTTTCAGTTTGAGACATTTACAGACTAGTAACAAGGATACTGTATGTATCTCAAGGCAGATGGTAATAAGTTTCACGTAAGAGTTTCCAATAAAATGAGTTTAGAAAAGACAGAGATAATTTTTCTGAAATGTCCTTCAATAATCATAAGATTAAATTACTGTCAAAAAAAAAGTACTTACTAAGGCAGGAGATAATACTTAGTCTTTTTAGGGACTCTATAACAGAATGGGTATATATTGAAGGATTTTTCTGTTCACCTTACAGTATTAAGAAAATTAAATTATCAGACCATTTCACTTCTCCAAATTCTAGCTAATTAAGCCTTTACTTCTAAGGGTGTAGGAAAACATTCTATCATTAGATTTAGTTATATTATTCTTCTCATTATATAGAACAAGATGAGTTAATGGTGTCCTTTATGATTATTTGTATACATTTAGGTGTATTAAGATATGTTTCCAAATAACTTAATTTTGTCATATTCTTTCCACATAAAAGTAAATCTGTTAGCATCGCATGACATGATGGTAAACAACTCTCCCCAATATTCCTCTTCCTAACTAAGCTGGGGATAAAATTTCTTTCCCCCAAGTTTTGCAAATTCATGTAACAAAAAGAAAATATGCCTGTGAGATAAATCAACTATCTTTTCAATTAAAAATTTTATTTTAATTTATGTGTGTGTGTGTGTGTGTGTGTGTGTGTGTGTGTGTGATGTTTATATGAGATAGAGAAAAAAGGTAGAAACTTTAATGAATAGGTAAGTTTTCTTCTTGAATATTAAAGAAAATAATAATTGATGTAGAATATAATAGTGAACTACTAATAAAAAACAAAGTTAAACAAAAATTCTGCTTTTTTTTTTTTTTTTGAGAGGTTTTTGCTATAGGGCACATGCGCTCGCCAGACAGAAACAGAGAGAGATAGAAAGCGAGAAATCGCCCCCCAGAGGGGATGGCCACGCCACAATCCCTTCTCTTCCATTCTCCTCTCGGGATCTTAGGCACGCACGCACACATGCCCGGCGTGAGTTTAAGTCACCGGGTCCGGGACTCAAACTGCTGTTGACTACATGGGAGTTCAGCGACATAGCCATTACGCTAACTGCTGGTCCCAAACAAAAATTATTCTAACAAAAAGTATAGCAACTTATCTGTTTAACTAATAATATTAATGTAAAAAGCTCACATTTTAGAGTTTATTTTGAAAGAGAATATCCAATAGATAAATTTTGTTAGTATATGATGGTGTTAAGAGGATGTTTTTGAGTCTGAAACCTTAAGAAGGGCTGACACTCTCCGACGACTCCAGCCTTCACTCATCGCAGAAATGACTCCTCACACCATTCTGTTGGAGAATATCAAATACTCTGATAAAGTCTCTCAAGATCTGGGCTGTAACTTACTAAGTGGGAGACATTTCAATAAAATTTG
>NW_006203683.1:270939-342466 GCF_000334495.1 Tupaia belangeri chinensis
CATGTTATTCACCAAGATAAATTCCAAGTTTTAGGTGAATTGTCCTTTATTCCTGTATCTCATGGTGTAAGAGAGAAAACTGTTTTACTCTTCATAGTTTAAAGACTTCCACTTTGCAAAGGCGAAATAAACAAGAAGACTCTGGCTCCATCTGGGTTATGTTTTTTCTCTGAACACCTTCCTGGGTCATTACATGCATATTAGAGAGAGATTCTTCACTCGTTTTAATGAATCAGAGAGTAGAATTACATCTTGTGAGCATCTTAAACTGTTTTCTAGCAGGCAGACATTGGCAGTGGATGTAATCTCAGCAACTCAGAGAGAAATGGGTGTCCGGCACTGGGAGAGGCCACTCTCTAGACACTCATAAATCCTGACGGGCAGCCCATACATCATTGAATGTAACACCAAGATAGAATACTTACATATAAGGATAGGCTTCTGTTTTAAAAAATCCAAAACAACAAATAAATAAAATAATACAACCTGGCATTAACTTTTGGTTATTATTTCTGCTCTTGTATGAATAGATATTTTTAGAAAAAAAATTATTCTTTACATCTGAAGACAGGAGGAAGAAACCACAGCCGGCAAGCTCAACCTGGCCCATGGCCTATTCTGAAAATAACGTTTATTTTGAGCACAGCCAACCCCATTCTTTAATTATTGTCTATCTGGCAAGAGTGAGTAGCAGCAGTAGACACCATATGGGCAATGAAGTCTAAAATATTTACTCTCTGGCTTTTTACAGAAAGCTTTCTGAACCCACCCTCTACAGTCAAATGGCTATTTTAAAACTCCATGGAGAGGGGCCAGTAGGTGATGGAGTGGCCGACGTGCTGGATTCACATGGCCAATTGCAGTTTGAGCCCTAGACCCAGTAGATGCAAACTCACACCGGGCGCATTGTGCGCCCGTAATCCCACGAGGAGAATGGAGGAGATGAGACTGTAGCATGGCCATTCCTCCTAGGGCATGATTTCTCATTTTCTGCCCCTCTAAATTCCTCTGTCTCTCTGGTGAGCACCCATACCCCCTATAGCAAAACATCTCTCAAAATTGGGGCCAGCAGATAGAGTAATGTTTATATCACTAGACTCCCACGTAGTTGATCATGGCTTGAGTCCCTGATTCAGCAGCTTAAAACTCATGCTGGGTGCATGTGCCCTAAAATCCCAAGAGAAAGAAGGAGGAGAAGGAATTGCAGAGTGGTCATCCCCCCTGGTGGGTGATTTCTCACTTTCTGTCTATGTCTCTCTGGCAAGCCCATGTACCCTATAGCAAAAATCTCTAAAAAAAATTTCTCTCTCTAAAAAAAAAAAATGCCTGTTGAGGGGCTAGCAGGTGGCATGGTGGCTTAGATGCTAGATTCTCATATGGCTAACCATGGTTCAAGTCCTGGACTTGGCAGCTTGCTTTCTTACTTTCCCTCTCTCTCTGTCTCTGGTGAGCACATGTGCCCTATAGGAAACGTATAGCAAATTAAAGTAAATAATAAATGAAATTAAATAAGAAATTATAAAAAATAATAAAAATCCATGTAGGAACTTTATATGATGTGTGTGTGTGACTCTGTGTGTGTGTATCTGTGTGTGTATAGTATGTGTGTATATGTGATTGTGTAAGTTAAAGTTGAGTAATATTTATCAAATTGTAGTATAGTATCATTGTTAATTATTACTTTGTTAAATTGTTGATGAGCAAGAATCTCAAAAAGCAATAGGGAACATGAACTTCTTTATTTTATTTTAAGATTACTTTAAATATCTTTTTTTAATATCTGACGAAATAAATGATGGTGAGAAAGAGCTCTCTCTCCAAGGATTATTTCATAGCATTGGGTCTACTGTCTACTTCTCGCTGTGAAGAGATACTTCAAAGAATAACAGCATGGTTTATCTATGTCCCCTCACAGACAGTTACTGGGAGAAGGACACATCAAATTGGTAAGACAGACTGGTGTCTCAAGAGGGTCAGCAATGTGACCTGAGTTCCATGAGTCACCGAAGAGCATGTAGCAGCACCCCCTACGAGGAAGTAAAGACACTGATCACAGAGAGTCGAAATAATGAGCAAAGGGAAAAATATTCTCAATCTCCTCAGCTTCCGTGGACTGGAACTCACACCATGAGCGCTACCCCTTCCATTCTGGGAAAGGACTCATTCGAAAGAGAGAGAGAGACATTATTATCCAGCCATGGGCCTGTCCTACCCTTTCCCAAAAGAAAATGTAAATTAGAATCACAGATCATTTTTGTTCCCCTGTTTGGAATTTTCATTTCTATTAAATAAAAAAAATCCTCTCCTCTACTTTGGGGCACAACCTGCCACTTGTCTGTTGGTACATGGGAGATAGATATTAGATAAATGTTCATTTATCTCTTATCTCTGCTTATTCTTTAAAAGAAACATTTGCAGAGAGAAATTTAACTTTTATTCGGATGACTATACCAGCGTTTAACACCTTTGTGGTCCAACCTAGCAAATAATACCTTACCGAACCGCATTGCAAATTCACTTGCCTGCTCAACAGTGCTTCCTTTGTCAGGAAAATAATTGAGCCCAGGGCAGGTGGTTCTTCCTCCTAAGAGTATTTAACCTTCCCCACGTGGGTATGTAGAAACACTACATTCTTTGAGCCTACAAGTTTATAACAATCACTGAGAGTCTTCAGACCTTACGACCACTAAATTTCCTTATTAAATGGGGTTGGGATGAAAGGGCCCTCAGGTTCCCTCTGATTGCAAAGGCGGTCATGTGGAGTCCTTGTAAGAACAGCAAAAGAAAGAAATGAGTTTGAGTCTAAAAATACTCATCATCACAGTCATAAAATAAAAACATTTTGAGAAAATAATCTATTAGCAATTAGAAATATGTAATTCTTTAGGCTAATAATTCATTTTAAAATAAGGACTGAGCGGGTAGTGCAGACGTGAGAGGACATTTGAGGATATCGTGGGAGACAGGTGGGAGCAGTGAGCAGTGACTGCAAGGCGGTTGTTGGTGGTTTGTGTCCCGAGACCTCCCTGAGTACGCTGGCATGCATGCCCACCATCTGGGCTGGCTGAGGCTGACCTCATCGTGGGCACAGTATCTCTGTCTCCCATTGTGTCTATCTCTCTCACTCATGAAGTCAATAACTTCAAAAGAAGGTAATTTTGAAAACACTTAGATTAACAAAGACGAATTAAAAATTAAAGTGTGTGGGGGAAGCGTTGGAGGGCATACCAGTTATACTGCTGAAGTCCTACATGACTGTCCACACTTCGAGTCCCAGACACAGTGGCTTGAAAATTATGCCGGGTGTGTGTGCATGTAATTATTGTGAATAAGACAGCCCTCAGAATGGGAAAATATTTTTGTAAACTATTCATCAGATAAGGGACTGATAACCAGAATTCACAAGGACCTCAAGCAGCTGTTCTGGTAAAAGACAATCAATCCTATTAAAAGATGGGAGAATGAGTTTAAAAAAACCACTCTCTAAAGATGACATACGAATAGCTAAAAGTGCTGGCGGGGGTGTGGTGAAAGAGGAACTCTCTTACACTGCCGGTGGGAATGTAAATTGGTCCAGCTACTGTAGAAAACAATTTGGAGATTCCTCAAAAATCTACAAATAGAACTACCATATGATCCAGCAATCCCACTCCTTGGTATCTACCCAAAGGACAGGAGAATACTTAATTGGAAAAGTTCTTGCACATCAATGTTTATTGCGGCACTATTCACAATTCCTAAGTCATGGAAACGACCCAAATCCCCATGAACAGATGAATGGATAGAAAAACTGTGGCATATATTCTCAATTACTCAATGGAATACTATTCAGACATAAAAAAAAAAAAAAAGAAACCCTGGCTTTTGACAGGAAGTGGATGAATATGGAAGACTTACTGCTGAGTGAAGCAAGCCATGCTATGAAGGAGAGGCATTGTATGTCCCCACTTAATATATACTGAGTGTCCGCACTCTATGACTGAAACTAATTGACTAAAGGAAATAGAAACATAGCATATAGATGAAAATACCAGATATAGTGAGTGTGAAAGAGGAGGGTCTGAGGAAGGACATTTGGGGGAGGAAAAGGGAGGCAAAGCAATAATGGCACAAAGAAGTGTGGTTTTATCTGTTGAAGATATTTGTTAGGTTTATCAACTGTACTAGGAAGTAAGGATCACCTGTTGAAATATCCACTTTGTAAGACAAATAATAATGTGATTGAATGTACGGAAGAAAATGAAGTGAAAAAAAAAATAAATACAAACTAATGTTATTTCTGTCATAGAAACTTACTGATGGCTATGAGATTTAGCAGTTCAAGTCCTGGGCATGGAGGCTTGACAATCACACTGGGCACATGTGCGCATTTGAAATCCTAATGGAAAAATGGAGGAGAAGGGTGCGGTGTTGCCATCACCCCGGGGTGGGGTGAGTTCTCACTTGCCCTCCCTCTGTGTCTCTCTGTCCCTTTCTCTCCAGTGAGTGCATGCACCCTATGTCAAAATCCTTAAATACATACATAAATAGCCATCACATGCCAACATACTGAAATATTTTTCTATCAAGTACCTCATCTTTGTAGTTTTGCTCTGAATCCCTAAATATAAGCTGATAATTTACCCTGCATTCAGCTATGATATAAGAACTGCCTACCTCTTGTTTGGTGGGGAAGAGGGAGTCTTTATTTTTCCCCAACATACTTTGTCTATTTGTCAACTACTATTGGGTTGTCGGAAAAGTCATGATGCATTGTTATATAGAAAAACAGAAAATAAAAAATACGTCATGACTTTTCCAACAACCCAATATGTTTAGGGACTATTACAGTTATCATTCCATTTCTAATAGTGCTTTTTATAGAAAAAAAAATTATGTTTCAAATTACTTGTGTTTCAAATTACTTATGAGAAAAAAGGTCCAACTAAAGGATAAAAGGAACTCATTGCTTTCTTAACTGAAAGTCTAAGGGTAGGACAGAACTGACCCAACGGCTTACACATTGTCACGAAGACTGGATTCCTTTCTGTTTCTTAACCTCCCTTCCATGCTTTGGCCTTACTGTCAAACTCTGCTTTGCTGCCTCCCGACAATTTCAGGCTTCTCTACTGTGGTAGCAAAATGACCATCATGCCTTCACACACGATGAAGGGAAAGGAAAGTGGTCTTCCCAGTAGCAACCAAAGGAAAGAGAAAATGCTCTTTTTTCCTATAAGGTAGTCAAATCTCATGATCTCATTGACTGATCACAGAGAGGCAGAGATGATGGGGTTCGGTCAGCCAGGATCTAGAAGTGATCTTACACAAACCATCTGGCTGAGTATGGGAGATGGCGTCTTCCCCCAAGTCTGGATGTTATTTTCCTAAAAGAGGGGGCTTAGGTAAAAAGTAAAAATGGCAATTTTTTATTACATGCTGATTTAGAAAGTATCCTTTTTTCATAGTAGTTTCTTAAAGAATTATGTTTCAGTTTAAAATTAGAGTTTTTAGGTTTAATAAAGGAATAGGGGACTTTTATTCCATGATTTCATTATTTTGCCTTCACAAATTGCAAACCTAGCTTCTGTCTAATGATTCAAAGCATGCGTAGTCATTTGTACTCTTGGGAAAGAACTGTGAGAATTACCCTGCTACACGCAGGGCATTGTGGTAATGAGTTTTAGTCCCTGACGACTTGACATGTGCTAGATTCAGATCAGTGAGCCAGAAATGAAAAGACCTACTCAGTATTGTCCAACTTTAAAATTTTCATATGCCAACAACTTACTTAGGCCTTTCTCTTTAAAAGAATTACTTGAGGTAACTTTTCTTTTAAGTTCTTCCTTGCTTCCTGCCCCTTTCTCCGACCATGTTCTGGAAGATGGGCAGTGGAAACAGGCTCCACCTCCACACATAAATGTTGAGGACCACCGTGTGCCAATTGAACCACATCATTTTAACCCATCCATGTAAACAGGTAGGAAGTAGATGACCTGATTTTCACTAGCTTGCTCTAACTATAACCCATTATTTCTTGAGTTCATAGGTGTGAGATTATCTGTAACATCGCAGCATTTGAAATTTATTGAAACATTCTCTTAGTCTTTAGTGCTTTTTTTAACTTTCAGAGTCAATTTAAAGATTTATTTGCAAAATATAATCACTTTAATAAATATACCAACATGAAAGTTTTAATTTTATTCCTAGAAGTTAGCGTGAAATCTTGCTCTGAAAATCAACAGAGAAATACAGTGGCCATTTTATTCTCAAAGCAATGGCCATTATCACCAGCAACTCAGACTGATCGTGACATGTCTTGCCTAAAGTCCGTGGTAATGTTGTTTTACAAGACCAAGTCCCCCAGTTAGTTCTCATCAAGGGAGATCCTGGTAGGAGGTGGAGTCTCAGTACAAAATGTCATAAAGTTTATATTTTATTGCATCTTCTCCCAATAATCTATTACTAGAAAAATATAATTATGTGGGGCTTGCAAGTGGCATGGTGGTTCAAGGTGTTGGACTCCCACATGGCTAACCACAGTGCGAGTCCCAGACCTGGCAGCTTGCTTTCTCTCTCTCTCTCGCTCTCTCTCTCTCTCTTTCTCTCTCTCTCACTCTGTCCCTCTGTGGTCAAATTTAAATAAATAAATAAATTTATATAAAATAATTCTTTTTTAAAAAATAAAGATATAATTTTGTGTAGCAGACATGTAGAATATGGCCTTAAGCACAATCTCAAAGATAAATATCTCATCTCACGGTAGACCCAGTGTCTGTGACCTACGATCCACCTGGGGCGGGAGGAAGACAGCTTATTCCTCATAACCTCGTTAGGTTTGAGAAAGTTTTACAATTCAAAGTCAAGGAAAATCACTAATGATTGTCTTATCTACAGATAGATGAGTGCACCTGTAAGAGGAGAACACTCATCGTACACACACACGCACACGTCAGCCCATGTGGGGAGAGCACTCAGAATACAAACACACATGCACACACACATGTCAGACCCTGTGGGGAAAGCACTCATCACACACACACACGCACATGCACATGTCAGCCTGTGTGGGGAGAGCACTCATCACACACACACACACACACACACACACACACGTCAGCCGGTGTGGGGAGAACACTCATCACACACACACGCACACACACATCAGCCTGTGTGGGGAGAGCACTCAGAATACAAACACACATGCACACGCACATGTCAGACCCTGTGGGGAAAGCACTCATCACACACACACACGCACATGTACACGTCAGCCTGTGTGGGGAAAGCACTCATCACACACACACACACATGTGCACACATCAGCCTGTGTGGGGAGAGCACTCATCGTACACACACACACGCACATGTCAGCCTGTGTGGGGAGAACACTCATCGTACACACACACGCACACGTCAGCCTGTGTGGGGAGAACACTCATTGCACACACATGCACACACATGTGCACATGACAGCCTGTGTGGGGAGAGCACTCATCGTACACACACGCACACACACGTCAGCCCATGTGGGGAAAGCACTCATCGTACACAAACACGCACATGCACATGTCAGCCAGTGTGGGGAGAATACTCGTCATACACACATGCACACACACATTCACACATCAAATGGCAAATCTGGAATGGAAACTATTTCTATAATATACTCAGCATGTTCACAAACTTGGTCAAGTAACTGTCTTCTAGCTTTCACGTTGTGTACAGATTCTAGGCTGTAGCCAGAAATAACTCCGGTGTAAATAAAGATCTAGCACCTCGAGCTAGCTCATGCTTGTTCTCTCATTCACATTACACTTGCCCACAATCTTTGTTTAATTTCATTTAAAAGTAACAAAATTTTGTCAAACACTCAAAGAAACATCTCTGAGGTGGAATTAAACTACAGTTGAAGTGTTCTGGTGAAGAGCAATGTTTCTCTGACAAGCGGATATGCCAGCTATTCATGCTAATAAACAGGACACCATTTGCACTTCAATGATGTCAGTTCTGGCGTGTCACTCCGCGTGGCATTTCCACTTCAGTGGTGTTTGCTGAGGTCTGGCCTAGTAACACTCTCACTGCCAGTTTCTCTCCATATTTTGCACAGTTATTTGATAGAATGTCTGGATAATGAGTAGAGAAATAAAGCAAATATTTAAAAATACATTTCTGAATAGTCCTGAAAATGCCAGGCACTCCATATGTTGCCAAGAAGTTGTTTACCATATCCAAGTTAGATAAAGTTCTGAAACACATACAATATCTCCCAAGTACACTTTTATATTAGAATGCAGCTTTGGATTGATTACATTGCTTAGACATTGTTCACATGTATTTAAGAAGCTATTGTGCAAATAATTCTGAAAATTAGTAATGACAGGTGGATTGGATTTCAGAAAGACCAAACACCGTGGAGTCGTCCTTTATGCCCTTTGTCACGCACGTACACACTCCACTAGGAAACCCCATTGGCTGTGCCACCAACATATCTTTATCACTGGCATAAGCCATTGTGTGTCAGAGGAGGCAGCTACCAGGGATTCTCTAGACCTAGAAACTCCAGATATATGGAGGACTAGTAACTGGACCTGAAACTGAGGGACTGGGAAAAGGAAAGACAGAATCTGCTCCTAACTCCATGGATAGGGCCCTGGAGGGGCAAACACTGATGCTTCGTTCACTCCCAGAAGAACCACAGCAGGACCTTCTAAGGACCAGGCAGGGATTCTCCCTCCAGGACACATCAGAGAACAGAGTAGACAACTATCCCTCCATCTCTTCTCGTGCCTCCCATTCTAGAGGAAGAGATGCCCATTCGACATAGTCAGTAAGTCGATTCTATTAACTTATTTGTCCGTGTTAAGGTAGTACCCGCAAGGGACCTGGTAGTGCTTGGGTGGGGGAGGCGGCAATGAGCCAGGTAGACGGGACAGGTGTCACGGGGAAAGACCTCCACTACAGCAGAGTGAGAAAGGGGAGAAGGCAGGGGATGGCTTAGTCAGGGTAAAGGGTCGGCTTCTGCAGAGCTTAAGTCTGTCACAAGGACTTGAGATGTTACTCAGAGTAAAATGGAAAGCAGAGCACAGCCTGTCTTCCTCAAGCTGTTGAGGATACGTAACTCTAGCTAGTCTGTTGAGAATAAACTGTGGATGAGGGATAGGGGCAGGGTGGAAGGAGGGCATGTAGTTAGGCAGCTAAGAACACTGTCTTGGAAGGGAAAAGAGCAAAGGCAGGGAAGGGGGTGACATTCTGGGATTCTGGCTACATGTTAACGGTGATGCCAACCGGGTCTCCTTCTGGAGTGTACAAGGGGCCAGGCAAAGAAAGCCGAAGATGACTACGTGGTTCTGAGTGAGAGTTGTGGTGCTTAAGGTCAGACAAGAAATTTGCTGTTTCTGTACACACACAGACATACACACACAAGTTTGGTGTGGTAACCCGTGTAATGTCATACTTACCATTTCTACACAGCCTCCAACAGAAAGTTTATAGTGTTTAAGAGTTTTCATCCTAAGGAAGTTTAGACAGTGAGTGAAGCCTTCTTCTTTGAGAAGTTGTTTAAGAAGTGTAATCCCAGGGCCAGAAGGTGGTATGGTGGTTAAAGTGCTGGACTCCCACACGGCCAACAGTGGTTTGTGTCCTGGACCTAGTGGTTTGCTTCCTCAATTTTGCTCGCGCTCTCTCTCTGTCTCTGGTGAGCTCACGTACCCTGTAGCAAATTAATAATAATAATAAGAAGAAGAAATAAATTAAATAAATAATTCTTAAGGGAAAAAAAAAAACAACACAAAACTGTAGTCCTGATGTTGAGCGGTGTAAAACACAGCGTGCAGGCTACTGAAACAAAGGGGGCAGCATGAATGGGACCTTCGAAGACCATGTCAGATCTACCATTTGTGCAGCCAGTAATAAAACAGATCCCACCTGGGCGGCGGAAGCCCTGCCAGTCACTGAGACAGCGGCCTGCGTGGAGAAGAGGGGACCCGGAGAGTACGGTGGGAATTTAGGCTCCACGTTTTCTGTCCCCTCCCAACAGCAAGGGATCGGAAAGGCTGGGACGCTGGCGCACTATTCTGGGGTAAAGCGACTGCGGTGGCCCTTTTGATCGTACGCCAATCTGAAATGGTCTGGCCTTGCGACGGGGAATGAGGTTTACATACCTCACAGTTTGTGTGAACAGGCAGTACACATCTCTTTTCCATCGGAAACTAACAGGACATAATCGCAAGGTTCATGGGTTACGAAGAGATGCTCTATTTGATGAACACGAACTGAAGCAAAATCTAGCTAGCTAACATATACGTCATCCCAAACACGTAACATTTATTTATTTACTTACTTACTTACTTATTTATTTTTGTGGTAAGAACTTCCAAAATTTACTGTCTTGTAATTTTGAAATGTACAATACCCTGTCACTAGTCATATTCACCATACTACGCAATAGAACCAAATATTCCTATTCTTCTGAATGCATTCTGTACCTTTTGGTCATTATCTCCCTGTACCCACCACCCTCCCAGCCTCTATCACCATCTACGAGTCTGATCGTTTTAGCTTCACATATGTGCGAGAACAAGTGACATTCCTAATTACCTGTGTTATGCTTGGATCATGTTTTTGTCGGCCCAAAATTTCATGTTTTGGAATTTGTTCCGTAAATTCCCCAAATATATAATGTATATATTAGTAGGCGGTGATTAAATTATTTCCCAGAAATTCTCGTATTGGAAGTTGATTGCGTTATAAAGTATTAGATGAAAACTCCTAAATGGTGTCCCAGCGTGAGACCTTTGGGTATGAGAATGCCACTGGGAGGGGCCTCTGTGAATTAGGGATGGGACAAACTTAAGCAGACAGAATAAGCAAAAGGCTAGAGCCGAGAGAAAGCCCCATGGACGGAGACCATATTCTTGCCTGCTAAAAGTTATGTCTCTGGAATCATGAGCTTTTACAGTTCGATTTCTTTACAATTCACTAGACTCAGGTATTTCTGCCGGCAGTGCAACAGTGCACTCGGAAACCTCCCAAAGGCCCAGTCTTCAAATACCATCACACTGAAGATGAAGTTTTCAATATAAAAATTTTGCAGCAGGATGGGAGGGACACACAAACATTCTCTCTATAGTGCAAATATTATTATCCCCATTTTATAGATTGACGAAACAAACACAGCTGAGGATAGAGATGCTAAGCAACTAGACACATCTCCCAAGGCTAATGTGAGTTGTTGAGTGGGTATCTCTCTCTCCAGACATACATTTATATGTGATTCTTGCAATCCCGTATTGTTTACCGCTCTCCATTTTCAGCCAATGCAACTGATAATGCTGATACTGTTCGGGTGACTGGCAGCTGTATTTCCATTAGACCTAGTTTGACCAGGCAAAGAGCGCACGGATACCCACAGCAGCAAGCAGTTCAGGAATCGTAATGCTTCGCGACGCAGTCAGGCTTTCTAACTCTTCTATTTGAGGAGAGAGCAAAGGAAACAAGATCAAGTCCTCACTGTGCTGGGTGAGGTTGGTAACTTAAACAGTGTAGTTTGCTATCGATAACGCAGTCGTTAACCACAGCTGCTATCAACCGCTGGCCTGGTTAGCCTCAGTTTTAATCGACACCGAATCAATGGCATGTGCACCCTCACGTGTGTGTGTGACCTACTTCCCTGCACTTTTTTGTTTCTTTTCTGGTGGGGTGCATTATAATATGCATTGCTGCTGTAACTGTCTAAGAACGATTTTGACATTATCAAAACATCATTTATTTTCTTTACTGAAGAAAGTGAGTTGACTTAGGTTCTTTGCTTAGAATAAATAGCAACAGTCATTGACTACGTAGAATCCTTAATTTGAAGCATATACCATCAATACAGTGGCATTTTAGCTGTGATGACAGCAGTTTTATAATCATTAAAATACATCTTGCAAACATGATTTATGTTACTTGCATAATATTTGCAAATAATTATGTCTTTCAAGAGACACTTTCAAAAATACGTATTTTCAGTAACATGAAAGCATTGACGAGTATAATGTTGCTCAAATAGTTTGCACAACCATGTATAGTTTATAAATGTAACTATTAATTTTTTTAATGTATTTTCCTGACAGATGAACAAAACGAGGCCAACTCTGTAGCCTTATGGATAAGGTAGTCGGTCCCACATGGTTGGCCATGCAGTTCAAGTCCCACTCGAGTGGCTTAAGAGACACAACTGGCACATGTACCCTCATGCCCAGGGTCCTGACAGGCTGGTGACATGGTGGTATGGGGGGAGGGATGGTGGCACTGTCTCTCCCCATCAGAGATTGCTTTCTCTCTCTCCCATCCGTGGTGAATGCATGCACCCCACGGCAAAAGAAAAAGAACAAGGAAACATTTTAATCTTTGCGTACTTGTGTTTACTACATATAAGAAAGTGCATTTTTCTGAATTGCATTTCCCTTTTGTTTTCAGTCCTTGCCCAAACAGTATTCGGCCAGGAAGTGGCCCTTCTATTGCATGCTGGTCCTGAGTATAGCCCATCACTAAGAGGCCCAGCTGGGCATATTCTACTCTGTCTGCAGGCCCAGCTACTAGAAAAACATAGGTGAGCCTGAGTATAATTTACACATCTGCCAGTCCAATTTCTCTCATTCTCAGTAACTCTTTGTAGAAAAACTGCAGTTTACCACAGTTCTCAGGGCAGAACTCCCACGCTTGAATTGACTGTCAGCAATTGAGTCCTGAACACCGACTCCATCCCCCTGAGGTGACTGTAAAAAGTAGTAGGACCAAAGTAGTAGTCCTGAGGATGGCTAGATTGAGGTCACACGCAGTTATAAACTAAAGTTGATCAAAGAGAAGACAGTTTGGGGCCAGTCGGTGCTCCGTGGTTAGGGCAGCTGGGTCCCACATGACCAACTGCATGTTTCTAGTCCCTCATCCGGTGGGCTTGAAGAGCCCTGTGTGTGTGCCCAGAATCCCGAAGGAAGTGGAGGAGACAGCATGGCCACCCCCTGAGCAGCACTTTCCACTTTCCTCTCTCTGCTGGCAAGTGCATGGGCTCTTTAGCAAATTTAAAAAATAGTAAGTGGGAAAAAATTTTAAATAACAATTTAGCAGACATAGTCTGTTCAACTGTTTGATTGTTAAATGACCAAAAAGGAAGAAAAAGGGTGAAAGATGAAAAGAGAATTAATAAAGAGGTCTGGATGGGACCAGCGGCTGGCATAATTGCTATGTCGCTGGACTCCCATGCAGTCGACCACAGTTCAAGTCCTGGACCTGGTGGCTAAAACTCGTGCCTGGCATGTGTGTCTGCGTGCCCAAGATCCCAACAGGAGAAGGGATTGCGGTGTGGCCATTCCCCCTAAAGGGTGATTTCTTGCTTTCTGTTTCTCCATCCCTCTCTGTCTTTCTGGAGAGTGCACACGCCCTATGGCAAAAATCTCTCCAAAACAAAACAAAACAAAGAAGTCTGAAAGAAGGATGCTAAAAGAGACATGAGAAGAAGAAAAAGAAGGTTTAAAAAAAAGTCATGGGGGCCAGCAGGTGGCATGGTGGCTAAGGATCTGGACACTCTCATGTGGCTGACCATGGTTCGAGTCCCAGATCTGGTGGCATGCTTTCACACTTTCCTCCACTCTTTCTGTCTTTCTCCCTGGTCAAAATGAAAATTAATGAATAAATAAATAAAATTAAAATAAATAAGTCTTTAAAAAAATGTCATGGTCCAGCTCTAGGGCACAGCAGTAAAGAGCTGCTGAGGAACAGGCAGATCTCACACAGCAGCTGTGGCTCAAACTCCCACCCATCCTGACAGATGGATTCTGCGGCCAATGGTCAAGGCAGTCGTCCCAGCAGCCGTGCTGAAGACCCAGGGGCTGGGGGGCCAGAGGAAGGAGAACGAGGCGTGCCTAGCCCTGAAGGTGTGCTCGTCTCTTCCTCACTCTCTGCACATGCTCTGTCATGAATAAAGGAAAAGCAACCACTACACTGGCCCTGTGAACAGGGGGGCAGGATCCTGTGTGACTGATCGGTGTTCGGGTCCCAACTCTGGCAGCTTGAAAAACACACCAAGTGTGGATGTGTTCATACCCCGAATCCTGATGGGCTGGAGAGATGGAGGACAAAGGGTTGTGGTGTGACCATGCCCTCTGGGGAGGGGTCCCTCTCTGTCTCTTTCTTTCTAAGCGATTGCACATGCCATGTAGGAATTAGAAGCAGCAGCAGCAGCAGTAGCGCCAGTAAAATAACACCGTCCACTATAGATAAGATTCATTGTCTAGGAATTTGTCTAAAATTTTTCTTTTAAAAAAGCCAAAAAAAGTGAGCTCAATTGTAATTAAATCTTTGTCTGGCACATATTTTCCTGGGGTTTTAAAAGCTGAATTACCATTGAGTCGTCAGGAAAGTCATGACACCTTTTTACATGGGAAAACATAGAAAATTATGTTATGACTTTGCTGAAAACTTACTATATTTTAAACATTGCTCCATAAAGTTTCTGGACATATTTTCAATAGAAAAAATATGCAATTAATACAGTACTTAATTTATAAATATTCTATTTCTACTAGTACCATTCCCTAGATAGGCTTAATTCTCAAGTAATGATTTTGTGCATTTGTAAAATTCTGACTTCTTATTTGTGGTTTTTATCTTTATTATTTTTTTAAAACAATACCTGTAGGTAGTGGACTCAACCAACTGTGTGTCCCTATCGGAAAAACGTCATTTTGGGCACATAAGAGACTCACAAATAAACTTACATCCCCTACACGGAATAAGATCCTTAAGGAAACTACAAAAGATCCAGGAACTAAGCAAAAATTACTCTTTCTCCTTAAAATGTCCTGACCAACATCAGAACATTGTCCAGATAAATTTAGTTTGAATTAAACTCACCATTTACTTTGTAAACCGCAAGGTATGGATCTTAGAGCTAATAGGTGAGTGAAAACACAGGCATAAATAAGTTACTTCTAATGAGTCAATGGCCTAGAAGAACTATTTTTTTTAAACTTGCATGAATTTTAAACGTGATGAGAAGACCATTTGAGTAGGTATTTCTGAGCACATCTACGTGACAATTTACACAGCACTCAGAAAGATTTTCTGAAAGGCAGCAGGTCATACATATTGTCATAATAAATGCTTTCAAAGCATTTGACAGATTCAAAGACCACACCATAGGCCAGGGCCTTCTTTGCCAACTGCCCAGACTTCCGTAGTTGGGTAAAAAGCTTTTGGCTAAATAAACTCTCTGTCTATAGCCCACCCTTATGTATTTGAAGTTAGCAATTTGTGTGATTTTATCTTTTGAGCTACATTTGGTGATTGGAAATTTGATACAGAACAGCAGCCTCTTGAAAACTTCAGATTTAAAGAGCCTTCTGCAAACTGAAGCATTCACAGGCTATACAATTACAGTAATTTTGGCAGACTAGGATAGAATGGTTACTTTGACATTTGTGCTGAGATTGTTGAGATATTGGCTAATGTTGGCTAATTTGTGTCCCTTCAACAAGCATATTTCAGTTCCTGTAATTTTTCTCATTGAAAAGTGAGTATCTTTCAAGATTTTTTTCTCTAACAGTATTTCATGCTTAACCTCAACACTATTACTTGAGAAGTTTTTGTGCCTCTAGCATGAAATGAAACTTATTTTTTTCAAGAGCAGTTTTTGGCATAGGGCGTGGTATGCTTGCTGGAGAGACAGACAGAACACAAGAAACATGGGATGGCCATGTTGCAATCCCATCTCCTCCATCTCCTCTCAGAATCTTGGGCATACGCGTACATGTGTCTGGTGTGAATCTCAAGCTGCTGGGTCTGGGACTTGAACCACTGTCGACTACATAGGAATCTAGCAATGCAACCATTATGCCATCTTTTGGTTCCTGAAATGGAACTTTTTTAAGTTAATTTTTTTAGGACTTCCATTGACTGCATATGTATTAAATTTTATTCCTAATAAGACTTTATTCCAAAGTAAATTCTATTCTAATTTTTTTTTTGCTGTAGATTAGTTCTAGGACTTTATACAAATAGATTCATAAAATATATACTCTAATATCCAAATTCTTTTGCAAATCACAATGTTTTAAGACTCATCCACAATGTAGGTATCAACAGTTTTTTGTTTGTTTGTTTGTTTTAATTTTCGCTATAGGACAAGTGTGCTCAAGGTAAAGAGAGAGAGAGAGAGAGAGAGAGAGAGAAATAATCCCCCAGGATGGATGGTTACATCACAATTGCTTTCTTCCTTCTCTCTTGGGATTTTGGGTATACACACATATGCATGTCTTTCAAACCACCAAGTCCAGGACTTGAACCACGTGGTTTGCTCTGTGAAAACCCACTGCCCTAACCACCACATGAGCAGCTGACCCCAGCTTATTCTAATTTGTTGCTAGGTAGTACCCATTTTGTGAGTCAATCACAGCTTACTCATCTGTGTTCCTGCTAATAGATACAAGCGATGTTTCCAGTTTGGGTTATTAAAATGAAACTGCAATGAATATGCTTGTGCATGTTTTTGTATAGAAATATTTTCATTTCTCTTAAACAAATACCTAGATTTAGAAGTGTAAGGTCACATGACTAAGATGTTTTTATCTTTACAGAAATAGCCAAGCCATTTCTCCCCAGCAATAGCACTGTGTTACACCATGAGCGGTGAGTGTGAGTGACCCAGCTGCCTGGTGGTACAGCATGTTGGCAGTCTTCTTAGTTTTAGTTATTCCAGTGCGCATGTACACATGAAGGTTTAAAGAGAACCCAGTGGGCCCCCTGCTAGAATCCTTCTCATATGGTCACTTTGTCATGGATAAGGCAGTTCTTTCTTCCTAGAAAGGACTTACAGAGCAACTACTGAGATACAGCAAAGAACGAAGCAATCAAAATTCTCTCCTTTCAAGGAACTCACATTCTACTGGGACAGAGTGAACAACCAAAATAAACTGGCTATGCAGTATATAGTATGTCATTTGGAGTGCTAAAGAAAAAAAATTAAAAACTAAGGTTCAGAATGGAGATATATTGGGTTGTCAGAAAAGTCAAAACATATTTTTACATAGAAAAACAGAAAACATGTCATGACTTTTCCGACAACCCAATAAAATGACACAGTGCTGTTTCAGGGTTTAAAGGTTAAGGCCAGAGAATTCTCACTCAGAAGGGGGTTCAGAATAAAGAGCCGAAGGGAAGAACAGTGACTCTAAACTATGACACCTTTCCATCAGAGAGCCAGGGGTTGGGAGCTGCACCTCTGTCTCAGAATCGCTCTGTGATACGCACTGTTGCTCCCTCACCTTCCAGCAACACGTCCCTATTCTCATGCATCTGGAGTAAATTCAGCAGTAACACAGGCACACGATCGTATCTGCAAACAGTAAGGCAAAGAATGTACAAGCGCAATGTTGTGAGAGTACGTGAACATGAGCACTGACATACACTCCGACTGCGTAAACTGATCATCTCTTTCTCTTTCTTTCTCTTTCTTTCTCTTTCTTTCTCTTTCTTTCTCTTTCTTTCTCTTTCTTTCTCTTTCTTTCTCTTTCTTTCTCTTTCTTTCTCTTTCTTTCTCTTTCTTTCTCTTTCTTTCTCTTTCTTTCTCTTTCTTTCTCTTTCTTTCTTTCTTTCTTTCTTTCTTTCTCTCTCTCTCTCTCTCTCTCTCTCTCTTTCTTTCTTTTATTTTTTTTTTCCAGAGAACTTACATACTCACTGAAGAGATCCGAGGTAGGGGGCATGGGAAGTGAGAACGCATCCCTCATGGGGAATGGTCCCATCACAATCCCTTCTCCTCCATTTCTCCATCTTTTGAGATTTTGGCCCACGCATGCACATGCACCTAGCATGTTTCTGAAACCACCGGATCTGGGGCTGTACCATGCAGTTGGTCATGTGGGATCCAGCTGCCTTAACCACTATGCCACAGGCTGGCCCCCAACTGATATTCATGTTTTTTGAGAGAGCTTAGATTTTTTTTGCTATAGGGCGTGTGTTCTTGCCAGAGAGACAGAAAGTAAATCAGCCCCCCCACCCAGGGGAGATGGCCACACCACAATACCTTCTCCTTCAGTCTCCTCTCAGGATTTGGGCATGCATGCACATACATCTGGCATGAGTCTGAGGCCACCAAGTCCAACTGTGGCTGACCATTGTGGGAGTCCAGTGACGGAACCATTACGCCAACTGCTGGTCCCAACTAATAGTCTTTGACTCAGAAACTTAATAATTTTTAATTTATTCTAAGCAAGTGTGAAGTATTCAGGTTGGCTACTGCCTCCTAAAAACTGCAAAGCCGGTGGCCACCTCACGACTTGCCAACACCTAAGCTTCCACCAACAACCGGCCCTTCCAAGAGATTAGGAAAGTGGAAGGAAGACAGTCTGCACCTCTGGTATTTTCGTATGGCAGGACATCACGGGAGTGCGTGGTGACATTGTATCTGCGGCAACAGAAGTGCGGACCCTGGCTTCGTGCGTCTCAAGAGGCACAGGTTATGGGTCACCCTCTCCTCGTCTGTGTCAGGACTGAGGCAGTGTGGCCCTAACTCTGGCAATGGCTTTGTGCTCACTCGTCTTAGCAAACGCCCACCTTGGGTATTGGTCCCCAAGCATTCTAGTTGTAAAAGGACAAAGATATATACAGTATGAATATTGCAGCATTGTTAGCACAAAAACAACAAAATCACCTTTGAAATGTATATAAATTTTTAAAAAGGAATTTGTTAATAAAAGTGATATTGCTATAAAATGAAATAAAATACATCCATTCATTGAGCATGTTTATTTTTTAAAAAATTTTAAACCTGCAGAAAATGTTTAAGTATATTACAATGAATTCTCATGTCTTTCATCTAGAGTTATCTATGTACTAAGCACCATATAAGTTTTTTAAAAAATGTGAAGTTACTTACAGTCTATTGAAGGAAAAATACAGATCAGACTCTCCTTTTGGTAAGAATGTATTATATAAAGAAAAAAGTTCTCAGTAGATTTCTCTGGACAGTAAAATGATAAGTGATTATTTTTCTTTTTACACACATATAGTTTATAATTCTTCAGTAGAGAACATAATAACAAAAGGAGTTCTATTACTTCTCAGAAAAACATTCTGTGATGTACTTAATTCTTTGATCTCAATTCCTACTTCTAATATAAACTGAAAATGCCAATCACACCCGTTAAACTTTATCTACCTTCCAGCTGCATCCCACCTCATTTAAGATCATGCGATACCTTATTATTTTCTGAACCTGTGACTGCCTAGTGAATATTACTGAACCTGCTTATTACCTTAAAAGATCCCCTATATACAGCAGGAAAAAATACTGCCTGATTTCAAGGCTGACTGAACTTCATGTAAAACATAATGGGTAAATTAGTAGCCTTTGTTTAGTTTCTGAAATTTTTAAAAGTAAATAATTCTGGCTTGTGTTGCCTGAAAAGGGTGCTGTAGAAATGACTGACTTTTTTGATGCTGATTCTAAAATGCACTTTTCTGGACAGACCTCTCTAGATTCATGACTACTTGAATCATAGCTACACCCATCTTAAATTCCATTTTAGAGTTATGACAGATTACCAAAGGTAAATGAGTTACAGGGGCTTCAGGACAAGATGGTTTTCACAGAAAAATGACGATAGCTACCCCCCATGTCTAATGCGGATGCTTAACTTCAGAAAAGAGTTGCAAAGATCAACACTTAACCTAAAATTTCCATGGTCTTTTGTTTGTTTTTTTTTTTGAGAGGTTTTTGCTTCTGGGCGTGTACACTCACCAGAGAGACAGAGAGACAGAGAGACAGAAAACGAGAAATCACTCCCCAGGGGGGATGGCCATGCTGTAATCCCTTCTCCTCCATTCTCCTCTCTGGATCTTGGGCACACACACACACACACACACACACACGCGCCCGGTGTGAGTTTAAGCCACCAGGTCCAGGACCTGAACCGCGGTCGACTACCTGGGAGTTGAACGACATAGCCATTATGCTAACTGCTGGTCCTATCTTTTATATTTTTTTAAGAGAGGTTTTTGCTATAGGGCATGTATGTGCGTGCATCAGAGAGACAGAGACAGAAAGCGAGAAATCACCCCCCCTCGGGGGAGGGAATAGCCATGCTGCAATCCCTTCTCCTCCATTCTCCTCTCAGGATTTTGGGCATGACACACACAGCATGAGTTTCAAGTTTCCAGCTCAAACCAAGGTCAGCCATGTGGAAATCCAGTGACATAACCATTATGTCATCTGCTGGTCCCAGTCTTTCATATTTTAACAACTGTTATCATATATGGCTTTAGATTTAGAGCCAAAATTTATAAAGGCACTCTATAGATTACACAAACAATAAATCTGTAAGCTGTTAGCCTAGAAACCGGAAGAGGCTAGTCAGCAATTGCAGGGTCACTTACACATTACAGAAGCTAAACAAAGAAACGGGTAACTGGATTGTGAATTCGCAGACACATTACTGTAAAAATAAATAGTGGCTAAAGTGTTCATCCACAGAAATGTGTAGTCTTTATTTACAACATCGGCAGTGTGCGAGCTCCTGAAGGTAATCTTTCTGAGAACTGCTCTGTAGGCTGAACTGAAATTGTTCCATACGCCTTGGAGACATCCAGAAAACTGCTCTCATGGCCCTCAGGAGCAGTGCTGTTCCAGGGTTAAAATAACTTAATGTTCTGCTGTTGAATCTTTATCACCCTTGCCTCAAAATTATAATTTTGCAACTAAAATATATAGTTAGTGGTAGCAACTGTGGAGGGATTAGTGTCAAATTGTGTAACACTCGAGGGTGTGAATCTGCAGGTGCAGTTCCAGATCAAAGGGAGGGAATAATCATTGCCTTCATGTCTTATCAGCACTGTATATTGAGTTGTATTTCAGAAAAAGTGTATTTGCACTGAAAAATGCAAATCATGGATCTTGCCATTTGCAGAAATTCATTTGCAAGATGAAAGTATTGAACACTTTTTAAAATTTCTATAAAGCTTTCAACTTTGAGAGTTTGTTTAAAGCAGGATTACTATGACCATTTTCACAAGATGCCTAAAAGAAAATGTTCTAGAATAAAACAAATTTGGAGAAGATTGCAAGTTTTATTTACCTCTGGATCGTTATGATATAGGGTAAAGCTCTGAGAGCTCTACTTTGAGTATCTTTTATAATACACACTAGGACATATTGTTTAAAGCAACTTCATTTGCATAGTTGTATGCTTATTTAACTACATGTTTAACAGTATTATTATTATATTGATTTCCTTTTGGTTCAGTTAACCAAATTAGTTTTTCAAAGAACCAAGCAATCCATTCCAATACAAAATTAATTGATCAAGATAACACCTAAAAAAAGGAGACAACAAACCCACCGGACCATGGTTTATACAATATAAACTAAGTGCATACCAACAGCTACTGAAATTTCCCCACTACTTCTATTTGAAAAGGTTGTTTCTTTTTTCAGTATAAACCTATATCTGTTTCAATTCATTGCATTACTCATATAAATACCACAAAACATTTTATATCATAGGGCAAAACATCACTCACCACTGTCATTGTTCTGTAAATGATTAAGTGATATTGTTTAGTGGCAGGATTTTAACCAAACATATCAGATCTGGGGAAAAGAAAAGTGACAATTTACAAGAGCAAGTTGAATTTTTTAAATGGAATGGGAGTCTTCTGTATTAATGTTGCTATATTAATGATGCCATATAAGCTAAACAATTTCATTCAACTTAACAATGGTGATTCACTAACAACTCTACTGAGTAAATGGCCATTTTTTTTTTCAAGTAATTTATAGGCCTATGTTCAGTATCCTGATTAAAAAGTCACAAACAAAAATAACTCAGCAAAAGTTATTTTAACAATATGACATTAATTATGATTGCATGAAAGAGTTCAAGCTAAATTTGTTAATTGTGTTGATATAGCGAGTTCTTTGCATTTTTCTTTGGCTACATCGATCAAACATTTAAGTCATTGGCCTTCTGAAATTCAGGGTTTTATCCACTCTTGCTAAGACTTCTCTTGATGTCTAGATTTAAATAAAAGGGGATTTACATATTGTCAGTGTATATATGTATGGAACAGAAAACCTTGTAAAAAGTAATAAACTGGAGATTGCTTGGATTTAACACAAAGCAAAAGTCTTGTAAACCTCGGAGACAGATAAACCTGCCAATAGAATCACAATGTTAAATGTGAGACTTTATTGAAGTGGTAAATTAGTGTAGAGAAGGGCATTAAATCAGTTTATTAGTCTTTATGGTCACTTAGGTTGACTAAGAGTTGAAGACACAGCAGAAAGGAAGGTAAGTTAAGGAAGCTCCACTGGAAGCAGGTGGAGTTCATGGTGAACAAGAACGTAAAGAAAATGTATCTCATAAACAAAACAAAAAATACAAAGAAGGACAAAATCTCTGTTATGTGTCCACGCAACACAAGCCAACAGAATGTTTCAAAGCCAATTTGACTTTTATATTTTACGGAGAGCAGAAGAGAAATTAAGCTTTGTTTCAGTATTCTACATTAAAACCATCAAAGTGGAGAGAGAAAAAGAAAGACAGCTATTCTAATTCTACTGTCATACTTGCGTAATCTGCCACTCTGCATTTCAGCCAGCAATAATTATGAAAAACAAAGTGTAAATTGCATGTAACCAAAGGAAGAATTAATGGGGGGGGTCTAAATTGTATCACAAACAAAATGAAATAAAAATAACCCTACAATGGCTGTTTTAGGCTAGTTATAAAGGCACGTGGACAGTGACAATGTTGGAATTCAGAACAACACAGGGATATGCAGAGTGCGTGGTTCCCACTTAAACAACTGAAAATAGGGGGGAAGTGAGGTAAATTAAGCTCTTTCTGTTTGGGACTTTATAGTACCCACTTCAAAAGCTATAAAAAGTAAAATATGCAAGTTTTTTTTTTTTTTGAGAGAGAGAGATTTTCGCTATAGGGCGCGTGCGCTCGCCAGACAGACAGAGAGAGACATAGAAACAGAAAGCGAGAAATCACCCCCCAGGGGGGATGGTCACACCGCAATCCCTTCTCCTCCATTCTCCTCTCGGGATCTTGGGCACGCACGCACGCACGCACACGCGCCCGGCGTGAGTTTTAAGCCACCGGGTCCGGGACGCGAACCGCAGTCGACTACGTGGGAGTCCAGTGACATAGCCATTACACTAACTGCTAGTTCCCAATATGCAAGTGTTTTTGAAGTAAAGTTACAGGCTTTAAGTTAGCAAAATCTCAGTTGTGCTGTGTCTGCATAGACAAGGACCAGGCGGGTTCCAAAGTGTGACAAGAGAGGACTCAAAAGAAAATATCTGGGAGCCAGCGGGTGGTGGGGTGGTTAAGGTGCTGGACTCCCACAGAGCCAACTGCCACTGGAGTCTCAGACCCAAGGGCTTGAAAATCACACCAGGTACATGTGTCTCATGGCCCAAATAGGAAGAGGACAAGGGAGGAGAAGGGACCGCAGCTGGACATCCCCCCAGGGGATGTTCTCTCACCTTCTCCTCTCTCCAGGGAGCATGTATTCCCTATGGCAAAAACTTGAAAAAATAAATGAGTTATAAAACATTCTTGATTATATACATAGATATTTAATAAATCCAAAAAAGATAAACCTATAAGCTTAGTTCCAAAGTCTTTCATTGGCTCTGGGATCTGGCAACCCTTTCGTTACTCCACATTCTTCCGAAAGAGGTCCCCTTGGACAAGACTACCGAGGCTTGGTCTCTGCGCTCTGAAAACGCAGAGGGTCACTTTTTTGGTGCCTCATCTTAGGAAAGTCTCACCCATCAAAAATTCAGTCCTGCTATATTGCGTTGCCTTGAAATAATATCCATTACTTCATCCTAAAATCAGTATGAAACGTTGAAATGCAGCTATTGCGACAACAGAAGTTCGTTGTTTTTCTTTCTTTCTTTCTTTTTCCTTTTTTTTCTTTTTTTTAATTTATTATTATTATTCCAGTATAGGGACACAAAACTCAGGAAACAAAATTGTTAATGAATATCTCTGTCACTTAAAATTCTGAGTTCTGGTCACTTGAGAATTTGAACCAATTACTTCCTGGGTCTAAACTATGCCGCAAGCTTTGATTTTATTCCCACGAGAGCAGGGGCATGGTCCCACAGAAGGGACACCAGCCTGGGGCAGGATCTGCATCAGCCCCGCAGCATTTCCTCCTGGTACGAAAGGAAGACAGTGGAAGAATAACCGGACTCGATTTCAGCAAGAAAAGGAACATTAGTCGATGTGATTTAAAAAAAAAAAAAAATCAGTGATTCAGTAACATAGGAGTTTGTTGAGATAACCGAAGTGCTCAGGTTTGGGAGGCTGACCATTAAATTTTCACGTTGATGAGTTCATTCACACTTTTTACCACTGCCCATGCTGCGTTCTTCTTAATTAACTGTACAGTCTCATTTCTGTGAATTCCAGTACAGCACATATCGCACTCCTACATATGTCTGAGCTACTTATGTAAGTCTTAAGTTTACGGTAAAATGCCAAGTCCCTGGCAACAGGGACATTTCACAGGCCTCCTGGATGCCTCACGATGCTTCAAGCGACGCTGTACACAGTTTGGTTTCTCGGTAAATTCTTATCAAGTAAATGAGCTTGGAAACACACCGGAAGCATGTGCGATAGAGGAGTAACTGGAGTCCGGTGGGGACAGTGTCTGGGAACAATGCTCTCAGAAACATAGTTGAGTTGGGATATATGTAGTGTATCACCAGGTGGGCAGCACTTTGTAAATAAAAAATTAAAACAAGCAAAAACATTTTTGGACCGATTTTTGTCAACGGTGTGTGCGCTTGCCAGAAAGAGACAGAGAGATAGAAAGCAAGAAATCACTCCCCAGGGGGATGGCCATGCCGCAATCCCTTCTCCTCCATTCTCCTCTCGGGATCTTGGGCACACACGCATGTGTCCGGTGTGAGTTCAAGCTACTAGTTCAGGACTCGAACCACGGTTGACTACATGAGAGTTCAGCAATAAAGCCATTACGCCAACTGTTGGACCCAAAACAAGAAATTTTTTAAAACACATCCTGTAAAATTGGATAATATGTTACTTTTCTAAGTCTTTTTCTTTTTCTTCACTGTATGGCTCCTGAAGAGTTCTACAATACTGATGCAATTGTGTAGCTTTGATCAGGTTTGCCAGCTTGTGGCATTTGCTTCAAAAGCAAAATTTAAGTGAAATATGGCTAGATTGACCACTTTCATATGAACAAATGCTGCAGGCCTTCCCAAAAGTAACCTCTTAGAAATTTCACCACTATTTACCAGGGACTTGCTAATATGTGGATGATCACATTCTGTTTTTCTAGAGGCAAAATCAATACCTGCTGTGATCTATGAAAGAGGATTTCAAAAACTCATGGTGAAACAGTAATATGTATAGAAAGATACATATGTGTTTGTGTAGTACCCCAATGTTTAAAACTGTTATTTGGGGGAGAAATCTTTTAATTTCATAACTTATTTTGCATGAAAGCAGTTGTGTGTCGCTAGCTAAGAGGGAACTGAACTGTGTATCTGCCAGTGTACACTTACAGAGTGAAAACTGCTTACAAGAAAGGACTTTTTCCAAGAAATTGGTGCTTAGAATCACTTATTCCCTACCATTCAGAGGACCTGGGCACACCTTTAACTTCTACATAACATTATATAGTCACCTATAAATATCAGACAGACACGCACACACACATACCAGAGAGTAAATATTTGTGAATGAGAGAATGTATAATAAAAGTTTATAATGCTCCTCAACTATCAATCCTATGCTAACTTACATTCACCTTATTCTGCATAATAAGATTCTGGAACAATAAATGTAGCCTGGAAAGATTTCTACAGAGATATTAGTAATTAAATTTTATTGCTACTATTAGGAGAGTGAAAACACAAACCACGGACTGAGAGAAGTCACAATACACAGCTGTCAAGACAGGTTGAGAATATATTAACTCTGAAAACCCGATAAGAAAAAGATAACTCCTTTTTAAAGCAGGCAGGGCCAGCTCAGCAGCATCGTGGTTTAAAGCTGCTGGATCCCACATGGCCGACTGCACAGTTCAAGTCTCGGACTCAGCAGCTTAAAATACATTCTGGATGCTTCCTCACTCCCCTCTTTCTCCTGTGTGTACACATGCCCTATAGGAAAAGAGAGAAACAAGAAAGAAAAAAGAAAGAAAAAAATTTAAAAAAAGATGGCGAAGAGATTTAAGCAAGTGCTTGGCAAAAAGAAGAAGGTATCCGCTTGGCCAATAAGTACATAAGTATGTGAGAAGATGCTCAGCACTAATAATCATTGCAGGAATTAAAACCCTCAAAGATCGCAACATAATCTTGTGAAAGTGATACTCTCAAACGTTGGTGGTAATGTAATAACTGGAACAGATACACACTGTAGGTGGGAGTAACTGTTACCATCATTTTGGAAAACTCTTTGGCAGTGTCTACTAAGTTAAATGTGGGGCACACCCAGAAGATGGCGCAATGGCTATGTCACTGGACTCCCATGTAGTCAACCACAGTTCAATCCCAGACCCACTGGCTTAAATTCATACCAGGCACATGTACATACGTGCCCAAGATCCGGAGAAAAGAATGGAGGAGAAGGGATTGCGGCATGGCCATCCCCCCGGGGGGTGATATCTCGCTTTCTGTCTCTCTGTTTCTATCTTTCTGGTAAGTGCATGCATCCTGTAGCAAAAACCTCTCCAATAAAATAAAATAAAATAAAATCTCTCTTTTAAAAAAATGTAGAAAATTTATTTTAAATTTATTTTTGCTTGTTCATATTAGATTATATGAGATATGAGATCTGTATACAGTAATAAAACCTAAATATACTAATACAATATTTTTATTCTTGATAACTGAAAAAATATCTTAGCCATTGTAAGTGATGTATGCTCTGCCATTATAATTTAAGGGTTTGATTTTTCAAACAAGTATTTTTAATCTTTCTTTTTTTTTATGGAGAGGTTTTCCCTATAGGGCTCATGCACTCACCAGACAGACAGAGAGAGACAGAGAGACAGAAAGTGAGAAATCACCCCCTACGGGGGATGGCCACACCACAATCCCTTCTCCTCCATTCTCCTCTCGGGATCTTGGGTACACATGCACATGTGCCCGGCATGAGTTTAAGCCACTGGGTCCGAGACTTGAACTGCGGTCGGCTACATGGGAATCCAGTAACATAGCCATTATGCCAACTGTTGGTCCCTAAATCTTTCATTTACATTTACCAGTGTTAAATTATTTTAATCAAATCATATGAATTGCTGTAAGTTTTACTTCCTTTAGTTCGCTTTAACCTTTATATTTTTAAGAGTACTTATAAGTTTTTCAAATGATATTAAATGTTTATATGCAGACATATTTAAATTATCATTTACATTTGTTTCTCTTCTTTTTTTTTTTCCCCCTGGTTTACTATGGGGCATGTGTACCTGTCGGAGAGAGAGAGAGAGAGAGAGAGAGAAATCAGATGACCGTGCCACAATCCCTTCTCTTCCACTCTCCTGGTAAAGAATGCCTTGTTGAGATTTTGGGCATCCATGCACACACATCCAGCATGATCTTCGAGCCGCCGGATCAGGACTGGAATGACAAAACTGGCCGTGTGGGATCCACAGCCTTAAGTTCCATGCCACCTGGTGGCCCCATAGCATTTCTTTAAATAAAATTTTATTGTATATATTTGAGGTTTATGAAATGATGTTTAAAATACATAAGCCACAGAGATCCACGCACCCACATGCAGAGCACGGCGGTCACTGTAGTGAGGTGGGTTAACATATGAATCAGCTCCCTTTGCTGCTCTTCGCGTGTTTGATAACAGCAGCTAAAATCTATTTATTGAATACAGATCCATTCCTTTTTAAAAATAATGATCTAATTTTATTTATTTTATTCTAATTTTGCTACAGGACACGTGTGCTCACCAGAGAGAAGCAGAGAGCGAGGGAGAGAGAGGGGGAGAATGACACAGCAAGTTGCCAGGTCCTGGACTTGAACCACAGTTGATCATGCTGGATTCCAGAGCCTTAACCACCCCACCACCTGCTGGCCCCAAAGATCCCTTTCTTAATCTACATTCATTTATAAGCAAACAGCCAACTTCTTGTTTCCTGCATCTTTTACCGTTTTTAGTTTTAATTCTATTCCTGCATTGACGTACTGGATCTTGGATGCCGGGCTACTACATGGCACGTTTTTCAGACTGACAGGACTGGAGATTTGAACCATGGTCGCCATGTGAGACCTGTCTTCCCCTGAGCAGCGCCTTACACTTTTCCAAAGAACCAGCCCAGAAAGATATTTCAAACACTATCATATAGATTTGGAATTTCTTAAGTTTGCTATTTGTACTCACCCATACATTTCAATGATTGTATAAACTCAAAGATTCTTAAAATTAAAAACTTATAACACATGAGGGGGAAAAGACGCATTTTAAACCACTCTCCTCATTTTCCGAGTACCATATTCTCCTCCCCAGGACCACCCAGAAATATTCAGCTTCCAAAGGATGACACCAGAGCTCATGTCCTCTTGGGGTTTTTCCCAAACTGGTAAGAGAGGCAATGAATTTGAAGTGCATGTTGTAGAAAAATGAACTTTCAAGCAGGGACATAATTTACGGCATGAACAGTAGGTTTCTGTCGATCTTAAATGTACAGATTTATCCATTTCATCTCCCACAATGTCTTTTTTTTATTATACTACATATGGAAATGTCAATGAAAACTCTAAACTAGAAAATACTTTATGAAAGCCACGAAAACCTTAGTTTTCACTACAGTTCAATCGAGAATCATGGCCAATCCCAGGCACTGCTCACTGCCTGCCTCTTCAGCTCAGTTCTTGTGATATTCACAGGAAGCCTGTGGTGTCTGAAAGGCCATTCCCAACACATACCCATCGACACAGAGTTGGAGGGAAACCAGCGCTCAGGGGGGTCTGGTTAGTTCACACTGAGAAATACCCGGTAGTGTTTTAGTTACAGCAAAAGTCATAATAAGAATGTAGACATGAATGTGCGAAATCTATTAATAAGCAGAAAAACATGTTCCATTAAATTCTTTGAAATGGTTGTGAAATCCCTACATTTAAAATAAATAACTCTAGTGCGAAACCACAAACAATATGACTTCTTCCAAGTTACTTTGTAGGACAATACATGCTTTCCTTTTCCCGAAATCATTTTTAAACAATGTTTCCGAAGCATTTAGAATTTAGTTGTCACGATACCCTTGCCCTCTTATATAACAGTTAAAAAGATGGACTAGGCCCTACTCAAAGGCGGTGCAAGGGAACAAATCCACTAGGAACCCGCCGCACCACAAAAGACACCCTTGCAGAAACGGGAACGCGAGAGCTGCATTAAATTTTGACAAATCCGTTTACACTGTTACGGGCATTCTCTCTGTCTAATTCACACCACGGAGAAGTAAAACCACGGAGAGCAGCGAGGGGAGACCGTGCACGTCCACCCGGGGAAGGGGCACCGTGACAGGTCAGCAGCAGGTGGCTCTTCAGGACTCTGGCAGACCGTTTTATGCATAGTTAGAAAGAAAGAAAAAGTCGACACAGGCCCAAAAATCAAGAAAAAGACAATGTTGCAAAGTCGCGTTACACGGCGTGACTCGCCCCCCTTACCTCCGCTACCAGCTGCTGTAGAGACGGCGAAGCCACGGGACGCAGACTCGAGTTTCCCCTCACGGGGCTGTGGAGGCTGATGTAGGCCACGGCATTTTTCTGCAAAACCTTCTTGAAATCCTGAAATCCAAACACATGTCTCTCTTTAACATGAATAAAAATAACAGATTCTACTCACTAAATATGGAAAATGAATACTTCACACTTAACATCATTACATTGCTTAAGTACTTTTTTTTTCTTTTATAAAAAAGCAGTCTTGGGGCCAGGAGGTGGCATGGTGGTTAAAGTGCTGGACTCCCACATAGCCTATGGCAGTTTGAGTCCCAAACCTGGTGGCTTCAAACTCATGCCAGGCATGTGTGCATACGTGTGCAAAATTCTGAGAGGACAATGGAGGCCATCTCCCCAGGAGGGTGATTTCTCACTTTTCCTCTAGCCTTACCCTGTAAAATTGAAGACCCCTGGTCCTATTACAACAGTATTCCTAAGAAGTCCTGCTATTTTCCTGTTTTCCTAGCACAAATATATAGTAAATAATTATTATGGTGGTAGTTCTATAGACATGTACTAAAAATTAAAGCAGGCCTTTGGAATTACATGTTTTAACACTATCCGTTGAAAGACTACAAGGACTTACACACATAGCAAATTAATAATGTGTCTGTTTTATTTGATTTTACTTATTTTATTTTTATTGTACACTGGCAATTTATAATTGTATAAATTTATGGGTTACAAAGTGATGTCATGACTATTTTTTCTTTTTTGGAGAGATTTTTGCTATAGGGCATGTGCATTCGCCAGACAGATAGAGAGAGGCAGAGAGACAGAAAGCGAGAAATCCACCCCCCAGGGGGGATGGCCACACCGCAATCCCTTCTCCTCCATTCTCCTCTTGGTATCTTAGGCACGCACGCACACGTGCCCGGCGTGAGTTTAAGCAACCGGGTCCGAGGCTTGAACTGCAGTCACCTACGTGGGAGTCCAGCGACATAGCCATTACTCTAACTGCTGGTCCCAAAGTGATGTCATGACTTTTCATTCGGTGTGGGATAATGAAATCAACTTAGTTAACATACACATCACCTCAAATACGTAACATTCTTTGAGGAAAGAACATTTGAAATTTGCTCTCTTATAAATTTAAAAACACACAAGTCTATATTATGGTGTGACACACCATGCTGTAGAACAGAACTGAAAAAAAAATTCCTTCTAAGATCGTGTAACCTGTGACCATCAAGGCGTCTGCTCTCCCCACCCCCAAGTCACTGCAAGCACCATTCTGCTCCTTGTGCAAACGCGTGGCTGTGGCATAGATACGTAACAGAGTTCTCCTCAGCCTTAAACACGGAGAAAGCTCTGTGATTTGGAATGTGAGTGCAAGTGGAGAACATTATGCTGAGCTTTGAAATAAGTTAAGCACAGAAAGGAAAATATCTCATGTTCTCACTTTTATCCTTATTTCATATTAAAAAATGTGTCCAGACTTCTGTACTAGGACTAAAAAGACAACAATTCAAATCCACTACCATATAGACACTGTTAGTACAAATAGTTTCCACGAGACCCTCACAGGATAGGCAGTAGTGCTCGCGTTTGAGGAGTTGAGTCTTAGAGAACCGAGTCTTGCCTGCGACCACATGTTTAACAGAGTATTCAAAATCTTAAATTCTGTACTCTAAAATCTGTAATAGTTCCACAATGGCCAGTGAAAATCAAAGACAATCTGCACAAGAAATGATGATTTTTAAAGTAAAGAATCTGTTTAGCAAAATGTTTAATTTTCCTCATGGACCAAGATCAGTACTGAGTGAATTCTCTAATAATCCTGTCACTAGAAATCCACTTTTTAGGTTATTGACCAACATCGCTTAATCCTCTTAACTACAGCTGTGGGTTTCCAGGGGTTTCTACACAAGCAAAATTCAATTTGGCAACATGATATATCAACAAGGACTTTCCTCAATGGCCTTCACCAGGGAGCACACTGAGAGCGTAAGTCCGTTTCATTCTGGAAGAAAATGTTCCATTCTCAAGGAGTAGATTGGGTCAGAGCAGCCCGCACAGGATAATTAAGAGTTTTCTACTTCCCTTCAACCAGATGTTTTAAAAATGGCTTTATGAACTATATTAAAATAATCTTCTGAAAGGCAGTAAATCCCCCAAAAATATTTTATAAGTTGATGATCAAGTCTGTTTATATTTCACCGTTTTCATTGCTCAGTTAGTCGTGTACAAAGCCAGACAGTGACAGAATGTGTAATCAGTAGTAAAACATATGTACCTATTTAAGTATTCAGAGGCAATGATACCCAATATTTCCTAATAGGAACAGCCTTTTATAACAATAGTTTTTTATTCCTGTGGACACCCACATTCTAGTAGTTATATCTTTAGTTATCTGTTGATTGAGAAAATATAAAACTACTAAAAGATATAATGGGTATGCTAAGATTTAAAAACAAATTTGTATTTCGTTAACCAAAAAATACCTACTTAACTTAAAGAGTTGCTTATCTAGATATAAGCCACATTAATTCAATTGATAAGCTATGATGTTTGATGTTCAAATATGTTGAAGGACTTTTGCAATACAATTTCCTGTGCATAGGAGTTCAGGATGTTTAAGTTAAAAGCTACAAAGGTAGCTGTTCTTACTTTAGAACACGGTTCAGAAATATATATTAATTTAAAATTCATCTAAATTGATTGTGAAAGCTACTAGATAGAGGCCAGCATATGGTGTGGTGGTGAAGGCACTGGACTGACCCCACATGGCAGACGGGAGTCCAGGTCCCGGACCTAGTGGCTGCCTTTTCACTTTCCGTCTCTCTCTCTCACCCTGTCTCTCCCTGGTGAGCACGTGTGCCCTATGGTAAACCTTAAAATAGTAATAATAATAATATTAATAAAGTAAATTAAATAATTACAAAGTTACTAGCTAGGTATCTAGAAGACTGATAAAATTGAAACAAATATTTATAATTTGGAAAGAATTCATAAAACATTTAATATGTGTATTATTGTTGTAAAAGAACTGGGACATATTTCACTGTTCATAAATGACTAGAAACAATCCAATTTGGTAAATTGTTGTTTAACTTACTTACTGATCTTTAAAGTAATTCAAAATAAATGTTGGAAAGGTTCACCCAGCTATTACATTTTTCATCTGATAAATGTCAGTTTAAAGGTTCGCTCATGGGCCAGAAGGTGGCATGGTGGTTAAGACACTGGGTTCCCACACATGGGTGGGCACCATCTTCAGCAAGTTGAGGCCACATGGAGGGGTCTGGGTTCAATTCTCAGCCCACCCTGAGAGCTGAGCATGGTGATGGAGGAGTTGTAGGTGGGGTGTGCACCTGCAGTGCCCACTGCTCAAGAAGCAGAGTCAGCCCCTGCCTATGACGCACTACCTACACGAATGGAGTGATCTGGGGGGCACAGACAGAGAAAGCTGTGAAATTCCAGCTGGATTCTGGCTTCTCCTTTGCCTGTGAGAGTTCATTTGGCCACAAGCTTCCCAAGGTAAAGGTGAGCCAGGAGGCAGAGGTAGGCAGGCAGGAAGGAAGGGCTGGAGGGTCGGGGTGGAGCAGGGGTGCAGTGGAAGGAGGAAGGGCTGGAGGGAAAAGGTGATCACTATTTTAATCCAGTCTTTAGACAGTAAAAATAAAATAATTGGGTCATGAAAAAGTCATGACACATTTTTGCAAAGAAAAATGTAAGAAAACATGTCATGACTTTTTCGATGACCTAATACTGAAGTAGAAAGCATTTAATATAAGAGATTATTAACTAATTTCAGGTAATTCCTAGAATTTTTTTTAAGATAATGTTATATATGACACAATCCTTTCCAGTCCAGGACTGGTTATCCTTTTTTTTTTTTTTTAAAGAGAGATTTTTGCAATGGGGAGTGTGGAGAGACAGAAAGCGAGAAATAACCCCCCTACCCCCAGGGGCAATGGCCACATAGCAGTCCTCCTTCGTTCTCCTCTATGGATCTTGGGGACGCACACACACCCACCCAGCGTGAGTCCTATGCTGCTGGGTCTGGGACTCGAACTGCTGTTGACTACGCAGGCGTCCGGCAACGTAACCATTCTTCCATCTGGTCCCCTTGCCATCCTCTCTTCCAAAGAGAAATACGATAATCAGCTAAGCAATACTGTGGGTTATGTCAGGGTTTGCAGATCTGAAGCAATATGGAAAAAAATATCTGAAGATCACACACGGTTTACTGTGGCCGAAATCTACTGACCCCTCATTCTGAATCTCAGTAAATTAGCAGATGATAGTTCACTTGAGAAGGATGTTCCTGTCCTTGACGTCAACAATGTTATTTTATCTAGTGTATTTCAGCAAAGAAGAAAAAAGAAGAAAAGCATTATGATTCATTATATCTTACGTTACCTCTCCCCATTCATAGGAGCCAATGTTGCCGAAATCCGTTCCTCCCCACGAACAGAACACGATGGTGCGGGCGGGCCTCCAGCCTCTGCTCACGCTGAGCATCAAGGCCCGGATGAAGGCGGTGGCGACTGCAGTGCTGCTGCCCCAGGCTTGTCCACCTGGACCGAACGCTGTGTGATGCCTGCTGCCAACCAGGACGTATCGGTCTGGGGAGAGAAGGAAACGAGCCGTTAAAACAAAACATAAACCCCGGGACCGGCAGTTAGCGTAACGGCCTTGTCGTTGGACTGCCCTGTAGTCTACAGTGATTCCCGGACCTGGTGGCTTAAACTCACGCCGGGCGTGTGTGTGTGCCCAAGATCCCGAGAGGAGAATGGAGGAGAAGGGATTGCGGCAAGGCCATCCCCCCTGGGGGGTGATTTCTCCTTTTTCTCCTTTTCTGTCTCTCTGTCTCTCTCTTTCTGGTGAGTGCATGCACCCTATAACAAAAAAACTCCCCCCAAAAAATAAAAAAGAGACAACAACCAAAAAAGAAATGTAATCCTTAGCAATAAGTTAAATGACGTTTACACAACAGTGTTGCGCATCTGAGTAACAAGCAAAATTGATCTAATAATTACAATTAACATTTTTTTTTGCCCACTGTCTTGATTTACGCATCATGTATATCAAAGCAGAGGCAGCTGCTGAAACCAGTTATAACTCCCCAGCTTATATCCACGTTCCTGTCCCTCGCGACAGGAATATTAATAAAGTGTGTAAATATGCGGAATGAAATCCTTATCTAACACGCTTCCGGAATCATAGCAGGAAGTGTCCTGTAAACAAAGTGTGTATATTCGGTAAATATTATTGAACTATTAACACTTTTAAGGAAGCAGTTTTTCAGTAATTATAAATGTTAAAAATGTGGTAGTCTTCTATGAAAATTCTTACAATAAATGGAGAGCTTAGAGAATTACAGCTTCCAATTTGTAAGTTTAAGCCCTATTTTTCTCTGAATAAAAAAATAAAATTTACCAACGTCAAGTCATTCAACTACTAAAAAATTGCTTTTTCATGTATTTTATTTCATGTAATTATCCAGAATTCAGTAGATAATTATTTAAAAGTTCTCCCTGACAGAAAAAAATATTCAATGTATTTTATTGACAAATGGTAGTAAGAAGATGGCTAAAAATACATCTCCAGAGATTTTTCTGATTTTGTGGTCAGTGAATAGTCTCGGTAATAATACTCCTTAATTTATTAGACCACGTAGCCCTCTATACCTGTATAAAAGTTATTTTTTTAATTAAGTATCATTTCAACATGAGAAGCCCAAACTTGATGGTTAAGAGTTTAGACTTGACTGCTCACTTGGGTTTAATCCAGATTTTGCAAGTCACTAGTTGTATGAGCTGGCCAAGATTTATAAATGCTCTCTTCCTCTGTCTCTTCAACTCTAATATGGGATTACTAAAGTATGTACACAATTCAGTGTCCTTGAGTTTTATGTGAGTTACTATTTATAAGGCATTTTGAACAAAACAGGTCCTATAAATGTCTGGAATAACTGAATTAACTTTGACTTCATTACATCAAAAAGTATCTTACTAGAAATATCACAGGATGGAGCTATTTTAGTTTTCAGTGAATTTTTGAATCTAGGAATGAATTTCATTCTCTTTCTCCCTCTCTTTCTGGTAAATGCACATGCCCTACAGCAAATTTTAAAATAATAATAATAATAAATTAAATTAAATAAATATTCTTAAAATTAAAAAATATTAATATTAAGTAATGATTGTTTCTAACTTTCAGAGTCAGGATAGAAGAAGATCATATGAACAACCAACCAATATTTTTCATAGAATTCAAGTAAATAAAATTTGGGAAACGTTGAATATTATGTACTAATAAATTCCTACAATAAAATTGATTTAAAATTTAAAAGTTTTGTCTTTTAATTGTTGCTGTTGATTTCATTTCCTTTACTGCAAATCTAGTATAATTTTGTGCAAGTGGATTTTCCAGTAATGATGTGTAAGTGCAACAATGATGATAAATATTCTAGTGCTTCAATGAAAGATCTTTATGATGAAAATTTATTGAGATGGTTGAAATGCAGTAGTAACAATTTATAAATTCATTTCTATTTTGAATTCAGACACATGATCATCAATTTTTTAAATGCTCCTAGTGTAAGGAAATCAGAGAAAAATAAATACTTTTATGAATTTTTTAAGAGTTAGCTGAGGGAGCTAGCAAGTGGCATAGTGGTTAAGGCACTGGACTTCAGCATGGCAGATCCTGGTTCAAGTCCTGCACTTGGCAGCTTGAAAAGCACACCCGGCACATGTGCACAGGTGACCAAAATTCCAGGAAGAGAACGGAGAAGGGTCTGCGGCATGCCATGCCCCTGAGTGGTGATAGCTCACTTTACTTTTTCAGCCTAATTTCCATCATCGATCCTTAATAAGATATAAAATTATTTAAAACCTAACCAAGTGATTATTTTCAAAAGAATCTTCAGAGCCAAAAGCCATGCAAACATTGTGTAAAATTATCAGAAGTGGGATAGATTAACATTAAACAATTATGTTTGGAGACAAAAATGTATTTGAAAAAGTCATTAAAAATGAAACTATTTTCTATTTAAAAATGTCTTTTCTTGAATAAAAATTTTGATGGCACTATTATGAATTTTTTAAAAAGAACATCGGCAAGTTTAAAAATCACCTGTTTCTTATTTTATTCCTCAACCCCCTTCCACCAAACCCTCTACTGAGGCTTATTTTTGAAAAAAAATATAGTAGAAAAAAGAATAAAGACTTGGGACTAGCAGATGGCATAATGGTTCCATTGTTATACTCCCACATAGTTGATCGCAGTTTGAATCCCAGCCCAGGTAGTTTAAAACTCATGCCGCGGGAGTGTACGTGCATACCCAAAATCCCAAGACAACTGAGGAGAAGGGATTGTGGTTTGGCCATCCTCCTTGGAGGGTGATTTTTTCCTTTATGTCTCACTGTCTCTCATCTCTCTCTCTCTCTGAACAGCGAGCACACACGTCCTATAGCAAAAATCTCTCTAAAAAAGAATAAATTGTTTCTTAATTTTACATTTATCTACTCAGCGTGGCATAACCTTCTAGTTATAGTAAAGTAGGATATTTAACTATGTTATTAAATTATTATAGAGCATTTCTTTATGAGGTTTTATATACAATATGGATTTTAAGTAACCCTCCTTACCTGGAGATGTCAGGCCCTTTACGCGTCCAACAACATTAGTGACTGTTTTGAACTGTGTGACTGTCTGAACTTGCATGCTGACAGTTCTTACTTCTGGAAAAAAAAAATAAAGATGTTTGTTTCTTTTTATTCTGTTGTATTTTTCTTTAAAATATTATAATTTATTTATTCATTATCATAACAAAAGAATCCCACACAACTGATTTTCTCCAGATAACCAAAGTTACGTATTTTTTTCAATTCTCTTTTTAAAAAACAATTTTTTAAGAGAGATTTTTGCTATAGGGCATGTGTGCCTCCCTGGGGGATGGCTATGCCACAATCCCTCCTCCTCCCAGGATTTTTGGCATACACACACAAGTGCCTGGTGTGTTTCAATTCAGGTTCAGGACTTGAACTGCTGTCAACTGTGTAATAATCTGCTCTCAAGGGAGCTAGCCCCTTCTCCTGAAAGCTAGAACTTGCACACACAACAAAGGTCTGTTCACAAAACTAGAGCCTCCATTATGACCCCACCACTTCCAACTTCAACCAAATTTCAAAACATGTACCTCTGGGGCACAAACCATTACTCCAATCATAACAAGGTCTAATTTAATTCAGTTATGGACAGAAAACAAGTCTGTATTCTATTGATTCATTGATATTACATGAGATTCATTTTGTGACCCTGTAGGTTACTGCGTCTGATAAATGAGGATAGGACTTTGTGTAAATATCACATGGAAGAGTATATACTCCCTATTGGACGAGTGTAGCATTCCACAGATACGGTCAACAGACCAAGCCTGAAAATTGTATGGTTACAAATTTACTATTTATTGTACATCGTTCCTCTGTTGATTATCAAAACATGTTGATTTCTCACAAAAATATAAACTTTGTCAACTTATCTTGGCAATCTTGTAAAATTTTGTCTTCATGTAGGTATTTTCAGACCAGTTTGTTAGGATCTATATGAGTTTAATATTGCTATATCTTTCTGACGAATTATTCCATTTCGATCTCAATTTGTTTTCTGAACATCTTCTCTCCCCACCCTGCTTTATATTAACATAATTATTCCATTTTTCTTTTGTTTAGCGTTTCTGGTACATATTTTTCTAACATTGCATTTGCTTCTGCCAGGCATCATAGGACATCTCTGGCTTGAGGACAACAGTTATGCTAATCGTTTGGCTTGGAGTTTTGTACTACAATGGCAGGGTTTTTGATTTTTAAAGACAGATTCTTTTTATTATTCAAAGCTCAGGCAGAAGAAAGATTGCCTCTACCAAGTGGGTGGATTTCTTTCTAGTCTTCCCACTTCCACACCATGGTCCTGGTTTTACACAGAGGTCTTCGTTCCAACTCTCTGCCCCCATAGGCAACCATATCTTTTGTCACCATGAGGCTGTTATATTCCCACTCCAATTTAACACAGCCTATAACCTCTCAACGCCAGACAACCACAGTGGCAACTATTATGTTAGTTCTCTGACTTATAATTTTGTTTTCGTTTTTGCTTCTGGAGGTTTGATTCTATTTGACTCTCTTTTGGATAGCAGCTTTCAATAACATTTTTTTCTGATGCTTCTTTGAAAGTTCCTAGACATTTATATGGAAATATATCTCTTTTTTTTTTTGCCCTCTTCTACCTCCTGATGCCTAAAACTCTGATTTAGAAGAGACATGGAGATCTGGGAAAATGAGCACAAATCTGCACACTTAATAAGGATCTCCATGAACACTGGATCTCTTCAAATGACAGGAGGACTTCTTTATGTACCACTGGGCCAAGACAAGTTCCAAACAATGACTTTTTGCTTTTATTTATTTATTTATTTTTTGAGAGAGGTTTTTGCTATAGGCTGTGTGCGCTCACCAGAAAGACAGAGAGAGACAGAGAGATAGAAAGCGAGAAATCATCCCCCAGGGGGGATGGCCTCACCACAATCCCTTCTCCTCCATTCTCCTCTCAGAATCTTGGGCATGTACGCACACACACCCCGTGTGAGTTCAAGCCAGCAGGTCCGGGACTCGAACCAAGGTCAACTACATGGGAGTCCAGAACATAGCCATTACTATGCTGGTCCCAAGAATGACTTACTAACGTAGCAGAAAGTGTTGTCTCATGTCCTCGTTCACATCCTCACACGTGCTGATCCCAGTCTCTTTGCTGTTGTATTACTCCATACCAACGTCCGAAAAATAACATGCATGCTTTCCTTCGCTAGAATCAGCACTGGATCACACTTTAAATTTTAATCATGGATGTCTATAAAATCTTGGGTAAACTTGTACTTTAATGACACATCTGCTGTTGGCGTTCCAAATTTAAACAGCCCAATGCTAAGGTAATATTACTCTTCACAGCAATAGCAACAGCAATGCTCTTCTTTGGGAATTCCTCTTACAGGAATAATTCAACTCTTTACAGTCATCCATAATAACGATTAAAGAAAACAATAAACATTCAGTATAAATAAACAAGGATATTACTTGGAAAATTATGGTAGAATATATGTCTGTTGAAATGTACAAGGGCCATGAAAACACAGAAACACTGTCAATCAAAGAATAGGATATTGAAGGGTATACATAATGCTGTAGCTTAAGTAAAAATGTGTGTGTTGATAAACTACGAACAAAGAGGAGTTCATAATTAGAACAGAAACTGGGTTAGGCAGGCCTTCCCATTTTTGCTGGGATCAGACCCTGTGGGGAACAGGCTTGAACAAACCTATGATTAGCCTGTATTCCTCTCATCCAAACTCCCAAGGGTGATGAATTACACTAAGAGGTTGTCTCCTTCTAGAGCTGCAACTAAAAACATTGACACCCTGCACATGGATGATGTTAAACTGCTGAAAACGAAGATGGTCTAGAATAGGTTCATAGTTTCTGGTGCCACCTGGATGCTCTCATCACAGTGACCCGGAAAGCTTGGGCCTGACCTTCAGCTCTGTCCACATATAAGTCGTGAGAAAGGTAGCCAATCCCTGGCAACACGAATGGCCACAGTAAAGTGCCCAGATGCTGGGGGCCACAACGCGAGAGGAGAAAGCTAATACAACAAGCATGCATAGCACCAGAAGTAGTCACGCTGGAATTTAAAACAACCAGCACAGGCCCAGCCATGGTGGTAGAAGAGGAAGGACATCACCACATGAAGTTGGTTCACGTGGGAACCTAGGCTCGTGTTCTGGACCAGTGCGGACCGGCTGGGTGAGGGGAGCGTGCCTGTCATTCTAGCCAACGGGGAGGCTGGGGAAAGGGTCATGATGGGGAGAGCCTGTCAGAAATCCCCCGCCATGTGCACTCTCACTCTCATTTTTAAAAAAGTTAAAGTAAGCATTGCAATTAAACTCCGAAAAGCACCAATATAAAACAAAAAGCAACCCACAAATTTAAAATCAGAAAAAATAATAGGTATGCAAAAGGTAATCGAAAGAAATATGCCAATAGATAGGGTAGGTAGATAGATACAGTAATAGATAAACTGAAGTGGGACCAGCAGTTGGCGTAATGGCTATGTCACTGGACTCCCATGTAGTTGACTGTGGTTCGAGTCCTGGACCCAGTGGCTTAAACTCACACCAGGCGCGTGTGCGTGCGTGCCCAAGATCCCGAGAGGAGAATGGAGGAGAAGGGATTGCGGCAAGGCCATCCCCCGGCGCTGATTTCTCGCTTTCTGTCTCTCTGGTGACTGCACACACTCTATAAAACAAACCTCTCGGGGAAAAGGTACAACTGAAGAAAGAATTCAAGGGCCAGAAGGTCAGATTGAGAAATTTCCCCGGAGAACCATAGGAAAGAATAGAGAGAAAATGTGAAAGTACAACTAAAAGATAAAGTGATAGAAATAGGAGTTCAAAGAGCCAGCAGATGGCATAATGGTTACGTCACTGGACTCCCATACAGCTGACAACTGTTCAAGTCCTAGATCCAGAGTTTTGAAAATCATGCCAGGTGTGTGTGTGTGTGCACCTAAGATCCCAGGAGAATGGAGGAGAAGGGACTGAGGCATGGTCATCCCCCTGTAGGGGAAGGACGTGATTTCTAATTACTCTTCTCACTGTCTCTTGTCTCTTTCTTTCTCTCCAGTGAGTACACATGCCCTAAAAAAATCTCCCTCCTCCCAAAATAAGAAAGAAAGAAAGAAAGAAAGAAAGAAAGAAAGAAAGAAAGAAAGAAAAACAAAGAAGGAAAGAAATAGAAGTTCAAGAAACAATATCAGAGGAAAAGAAGTAAAACAAAGGCAGGAGAAAAAATAGTTGAAAAATATTTTCTTCAGAAAAAAAGGAAAAATACCCATGTTTAACAATAAAATTTAAAAGTATAAAAGATAAGGAGAAAAACTGTAACAATTCCAGAGTGGAAAAGCAGAGCACTTAGAAAAGAGCAAGAACCCTACAGACTGCAAGCTTGTCATAACAGGACAAGAAGATCATAAATGACTGTTTCAAAGGGAGAGAAAGAAATGGAACCTAGAAGATTTGGCCTAAGAACGTGTTAGTAATCTGGATGTCCTTCCTAAAGCAATGGGTATATCAAATGTACTCTTATTTTTAAATACTTTTTTAAAAAAAAATTGCCAGAGGGCATGTGAGCTTACAAGAGAAAGAGAGAGTGAGTCATCCCTTCTCTTCTAGTGCTCCCTCCTGTGGAAATTTTGGGCATGCACGCACGCACACACCCACATACACAGTGTTTCTCAAGCTGCCAGGTGTGGAATTCAAAACACAAGGTTGGATATGTGGAATTCAGGCACCTTAACCCACGTCACTGGCTGGCCCATTCTTAAATCTCACATAGCACCCAGTAAGTGTAGCTATGGAAAGATAAAAAGCTATGAACCTCAAGTGTTAGATGAAGGAAAAGTATGAAAGATAATGAAATGTGCTGTCCAATAATTGTGTAAGCCATTTACACACTCAAAACAGTGCATGCTATCTTATCTCATCCTTCTTCTATCTTCCTCAGTGACTCAGTCCTAAAGCCACTGCGTAGGGTGGCCATGGCTGGTACTGCCGAGAGTGGCAGTAGGAAATGATGTCTCCGTGGCAAGGGACTGAAGACCAAGCAGCATAAGGAAGATATTCAAAATTGGTAAGAAGGCCGAGCGTAGGCTATCAGTTCCCGAGCATAACAACATCAGTGTCTGAGTGTGTGTGTAAGAGAGAGAGAGAGAGAGAGACAGAGAGAGAGGAAAGAGAGCCCCTGAAGGTGAAGAGGAAAGTCATTTCTGGGGCCATAACGCAATATGAGAAGTTACTGAGGAAAACTGACGAGGCCTTGCCCATGTAAGGGCCGAATTGCAGAGTACAGAGCACAAGTTGGCTAAGAAAGTTAAGGACACTGGTAAGGGGCAGGCCAAGCCCCTGATGCAGGGTGAGCAGACTTTGTGAGGCCGTGCCTGCCATGGCTGTCGATCCATGGGGCAAGGAGAAGGGGACTTGGAGGAGGGAGCAATGTGGGTATCACAATACACACGGGAATTGATTGACTGCCTGAGTAAATATAATTAATATCATCAGAAGCCAAAGGAATTTATGAACATGGAAGGAAGAAACAAAACTATTAGATAGTGATATGTCCTTGTGGTTTTCAGAAATACAAGTATATGTATACATGCCTGTCAGTGTAGGGCATTATTGAGACGCTTCACAAAAGCTGAGTGGGCCGGTGGAGAAAAGGAGAGCCTGGTAATTAATTAATCTGTGATTAATTCCTGATTGTGACAGTTGCATCCTTTTCTTTTCTTTCCCTTTATTTTTTGTTTTTAGAGATTTTTACTAAAAGGCACATGTGTTCTCTGGGGGCATGGCTATGCTGCAATCCCTTCTCCTCCCTTTTCTTCTAGGATCTTGGGCATACACGCACATGCACCTGGCGTGAGTCTTACACCACCAGGTCCAGGACTCCAACTGCGGTCAATTACGTGGGAGTCCAGCAACGTAACTGTTAATGCCGTCTGCTGGTTCCAGTTGTGTCCTTTCCATAGGATAACGTCACCATGGGAGAATTCAGCTGCAATGTCTCATCACGACTATAGCTTACTCTTTAGTATTTAAGGAGAAATATTCTTTTTTACTATCCTTGAAATTGTCCCGTAAGTTTAAATTTCTTTCAAGATAGAAAAAATTATCAGGACCAGCAGATGGCATAATGATTACATCACTGGTCTCCCACGTAGCCAACCATGGTTCAGGTCCCAGACTCAGAGGCTTGAAATACACCAGGTGTGAGTCCATGTGTGCCCAAGGTCCAGACAGGAGAATGGGGAAGAAGGGATGGAGGCATGGCCATCCTCCCAGGAGATTTCTGTTTCTGTCTCTCTGTCTCCCTCTGTCTTTCTGTTGAGTACACACACCCTATAGCAAAAATCTCTAAGAAAAAATAAATAAATAAAATAAACGAGTGAATAAAAAATCCCTGTGAAATTTGAAATGCATAAGTCCTAGAGAGAATCTGGGTGGGCTTGTTGGTTAATGTGTAAAACGTGTGTATGTGTTCCTTACAGATTACATTTCCAGCTCACATTTAACAAATGCTTTCTGTCTTTTATGTTGCCAAGTTTCGTGACAGCTTTAAATATGACATGTGAAATTCAAAAGATTTCAAGATGACAAAAATTGTTCCACTCAGAGAACATTTGTATTCAAATAGGGTGAGAGATGTCAGAGCTGGGAGACATGAAAGCTGTTCGCTCGCTCTCTCATCTCTCTCTCTCTCTCTCTCTCTCTCTCTCTCTTAGTTTTTAATTTTTTCCTGCACAAAATATCTGCCACAGCATTATGTCTCAAAGACAAGTCTGTCTTGCTTTTTTTGTTGCTATTATTAAGGCTTGGATGATTCTCAGTCTTCTCTGTGACTATTGAAGCGTTGGCCCCACCTTCACTGTTCATGAGTGTGTCTAATACCTAGGGGGAATCCCTACTATTCAGAGAGATGTTAGTGTGACACCTGCTGCAACCCTGAGTCTCGCTTCTAATAATGAAACCACTGCTGCTTCCCTAGGCACCATTCTTAGCATGACTCATAATTTAAATGAAATATTTCTCCCATTCCGTGTACTTCAGTCTCTGTCTTGGTTATCCAACTCTAGAACAAAGCTTCTAGGATTAGAGCTCTGATTTTTTTTTTTTTTTTAACGGGGATCACAAGTTCCTTTAGAATCAAAATTTACATGATTGGGGCTCTATAATCTGCTAACATTTTTCCTAAATACCATCTGTTTCTCTAAAAATCTGAGCATAAATTGCTCTTGAATTCTGCTACCATAGCTTGTACATGTCATGGCAATAGCAATTACCCCGAGACAGCCACGTACACACACAAAGGTCCAGATGTACACGCACGTGTGTGAGCTGGCATACATCTGAAAAAGATAAACTTTTTTCTTCTTAATTAGTAAGATTATTTAAATGGGAAAATATTTTAAAGAATATAAATCCCAGAAAAAAAATAACCTTTATTCTCTTTATATCCCTCGTTAGGGTTAAAAACTGTTTTTCTACATCTTTCTACTAAACCCTTTTTACAAATCACAAATTATAAATTCAGTCAGCAAACTAATCCCCTGCAACCTGATCTGTGCTGTACATTTTCCATTTGTTTACCCAAAACTATTTCCACTCTTCACCTGCCTCTGTGCCCTCTCTCTGTGTAGAAGGATGATGCCTATCCTTAAAATTCACGTTGAGTTTAGCCAATGGAAGCTGTCCATGTGTGATCAGCAGGCTGGTTAAACAGAAGAGAATTTATTTTCCAGCATCCTCCCTGGCTGCCCACTTGCTGGTAGGGACTGCACTGGTTGAATGAAAATTGCAGCTTCTTTCACAGCTCAAGTCTGGCCAATTCCTGTTCCTGCCGTCTCCTTTTGCCCCTTCGGGTTAAAGGTAGCAGCAATAACTAGTCCTGATGCAGAAATTGCAGCAATGCCTTGGTCTCCCTCTCCCTGCCCACATCTTGTGCATGGGCCCTTGACAATCTCCCTGGATTGCACCTTTTTAGAATAGCCTTCATTTCCTGATGGCAATCTGACTGATATGTCGATCAATGTATGCATATTCACTGAGTCATCCATATTTTCTGGCAGAAAGTGAATGAATGAAGAGGATGAGGTTTCCCTTCTTAGACATATAGTGTCCTAAGATATACGACCTACCCCTACCAATGAAAATAATTTACAATATAAAACAAGACTTGTTTACAGTACCTAAGAACTAGCAAGAAATTAAAGAATTACTAAGTAAAAATTTAGGCTGTGATGGTAACCCAGATTAACAAAACAATAAGGCTGTTTTTAACCTGGAGGAATTCTCTGAATTTGGAGAACCTTTTCATCTAGCCTTATGGAATGTGCAGGAGTCAGAAGATAAAGGCCTGGGTCTTCCCATATTGGAGAGAAAGATGTGTTTCTTTTTTATTTTATATTTAATTTTATTTTACTTTTACAATAGAGAGCATGCACGTACCACAGAGAGACAGAAAGAGAGAGGTAGGGAAGGTGAAAATCTTCCCCCATACGCAGAAGGGTGATGACTATGCTGCAATCCCTTCTCCTCCAGCCTCCTCTAGAGAGTTTGGGCATGAACATTCACGTGCCTGGCTATGTTTCTCAGGACACTGGATCTGGGACTAGGACCACTTAGTCAACCAAGGGGATCCAGCCACCTTAACCACCATGCCACCAGCTGGTCCCTGAGGTGGCTCTAAGAAGAAACTTTTGTCTATGAAGTAGAAATTATACAGTTCTGTACACTCTCACTCTATCCCAAAACACCGCAAAAGTTTCCAGTGTTACCTGATACTGAACAAAGCAGCAGTAAAGGCTCTCTATGGAGCTGTAGTTTCTAGAGTAACTCTAAAACAATACAAAAAGCATGGTTAACTTCAGTAGAGAAATATATCATGAAAAATCTAAGAATAAAAGGTTTACAAAAAGAAAATGTAATATGTGCTACAAAGAAGTAATCCAAAAGATTAAAAATATACAAACATATATAGCAATCAGATACATAGCAATCAGATAAATAGAAAGAACCAAATACTCCAGATAAAGGTAATCAGATTGCTTTCAAAATATAAATAATTTGCTATTAATGAGACATATGAAAAAGAATGGTTAAAAGCTAAAAAGATTAAAATCTAAAAAATATGTAGCATAAAACACTAAACTGGGAGGGAAAGCTAGTGTAGTTAAAGCAATATCAGGCCAAATCAAATTTAAGGCAAGTACTGATTACACACACACACACACACACACACACACACACACACACATACATATATCTCACTTCATGCATTATGTGGCTTGACCTAAGCCATCAGGGAGATAACATATATTTTAATTTATACACACCTAGGAATAAATGACCTTGCTCTTTCTCTCTCTCTGTCTCCCTCTCTCTCTCTCTCTGTATGTATATGTGCATATGTATATATGTATGCACATGCATATATACACACACATATATAAACATACATGTATATGTGTCTAACTAAAAAAAGCAACAGGGTAAAATGGACAAATCTGTACTTACAGTGAGATATTTTAAGACTATGAGATAAAGAGTATTTGAATGACCTAAGGAACTTAGTTAAATGGACATGTGTAAGCACTGCACAGTTAACTGCACACTACATGTTTTTTAAATGTTCATGGAACACTGATCATACTGACTATTAAAATGACCTCAAAGCATTGAAATAATACATAAAAAGAAAGAGGACACAACATATTCTAATGAAAAAACAAGTTGCTTGCTTGCTACTTCAGAAGAATATGCTACAATGTCGAGTAGCAAACATGTGCCCAGAGCACGGCAGAGTCAGGAGGAGAGGTTACGTTCAACCTGAATGGAGCCTAAAGTGCTCTTGATAGAAGAGAAGACATTCGTACTGAACGTCAAGGGTGTAGAGATTATGGCACCTTTACAGCTTAGAGATACAACGTGCAAGAGAGTTGAATAATACTGAATGGAATAAAAAGGAAGAATACCTACTATGTGAAGGGAAAACCAGGATATATAACTGGAAAGGCAGCAAGGAATCTCTGGCAGTATCTAAGTTAATGAATGACATCAGCTCACTGTAAAACATGGACTATCAATGAGGCCAGCAGGTGGCATGGTGGTTAAGGTGCTGGACTCCCACATGGGCAACCGCAGTTTGAGTCCTGGACCTGATGACTTGGAAATCATGCTGGGCATATGTGTGAGCATGCCAAAAAGTCCCAGGAGAATAGAGTAGGATTGAGGTGTGGCTATCCCCCTTGGAGGGTGATTTCTCACTTTCTTTCTCTCGCTCTCTCCAATGATATATATGCCATATGACAGAAACCTAAAAGAAAAAGAAGAAAGAAAGAAAGAAATAGAGAGAGAGAGAGAAAGAGGGAGGGAGGGAGGGAGGAAGGAAGGAAGGGAGAGAGAGAGAGAAAGAAACTATCAAGGGGCAAGCAGGTGCCATAGTGGTTAGAGGCACTGGACTCCCACATGGCTGACTGTGATTTGAGTCCTGGAACTGGTGGCTTGCTTTCTCACTTTCTCTCTCTCCTTCTGTCTGACAAAACTGAATAATAATAATAATAAAGTTAAATAAAATAATTCTAATAAAAAAGATCATCAAAATGTAAACATAGAGTATGTCCTGATGGATATTTATCATAAAGTCCAAAGTGTAATTGGAATTTCTTAATTTGTAGGAAGTGTAGAAACTTGATAAATAAGGTGATAAAAATATGTTACGAATATTAAAGTTGCTAAAAAATTAAAATTCTTGAAGTCATTTTGCCTAAGAGTGTATATGTCAGGTTGGCTTTAGGCATTTTAGCAAACAAACAAACTCTAGGCTGAGTATCAGCTGAATCATTTCTAAAATCAAAACTGTTGAGACAGAAGCTTGAAACTTGGGAAGTTCTGGGTGAGTGACAGATCTTTGTCACCCTCAGTAAGCCCAACCTGCACTCCCCAGGAAACAGAAAATTGACTCTACTTTCTGTGGACTTTGGACAATAGGTTTCCCACCTGTGCTCACTCTGTTTAAGATCCTTGATGAGCAGTCCTTCAAAGTGAATTCTGAAGCATTTTTCCCTTTTGTCCAAGGACTTCAGACTAGCAGCTCATGAATCTTTAGTTCTATGACTTACTCTGTTATCAGCTTCCAGCACGGACTCCTGCGTTCACTGTGCCACTATCTGCTTAAAGACTATAAAATTGGGGTGTCACTACTACACAGTTTAGTGACTCCTAACATCCAGCCTGCATTTATCACCACACATCATCCGTCTCTCATAAAGTGTTCCAGCGCAGTAAATATTTTTGGGCGAAGAGTAGCCACCATGTCAACCTGCATGCTATGTAGAAACTGTCAACACAAATTAATTTTTAAAGTATTTTCTTCTTGATTTTCCTTCTATTTTGATTATTGGATGCTATCAAAAGCACACTGTGCTCTAAAACAAGTTTGCGGTTTTCCTACCTTTTTAAGGCCCGAGACATAAAGGAGGCCAAATCCTACTGAATCCAAACCATTGCATGTCTACTGAGATAGCTCCACTGTCTACTGAGCAGACAGGTAGGGAGTGATAATGCAGATACTCTTTAACCAGAATAAGGTAAAATGTGCTCCTGAATCTTCTCATATATAACAACTTTGGGGCTTCTGTGAGCAGACTGATTAGTTTCATATGTAATAAAAATAATGCTGGATTCATCTATAGGAATTTCTTGCTAACAAATATTTATTGAAAAGCTAAGATGCATTATTTGTCAAATTTTTATATAACAACTTGTAGATAATAGTATTTAAATACATGTTTTCAAATATTTACTCAAGAACTGCTAATACTACTTTCTTTCAAGTAGCTGCTAGCCAATTAGAAAGTTAGATATATGGGGCCAGCAGGTGGCATGATGTTATTAAGGCACTAGATTCCCACAGGGCTGACTGTGGTCTGAGTCCTATACCCGGTGGCATGAAAATCATGTCAGATGCATGTGCATGTGTGCCCAAAATCCCAAGAGGAGAGGGAGGAGAAGGGATGGTAGTGTGGCCGTCCCCCTTAGGGAGTGATTTCTCACTTTCTCTCTGTCTCTCTCGCCCAATGGCAATAACTTATAAAAAGGATATTCAAAATACATCTGAAACATGTAAAAATCATAAAATTAAGTTAGATACTACATAATTATAATAAAACCAATTTTTATCAAATAGTATATCAGGTTTTGCAGAAAGAAATATATGTATTTAATATATATATAATGTGTATTCTGTATGTATATATGTACATATAATATACATAAACATTTGAAGAGATATGCAGCAAACGTATGTATGTAAAAAGTTATCACTATTTGCTGAATTTGGGTTTTTATGCAATATAAAAATACTGTTTAAAGATATAAGCAATTCATCAAACACATGAAAATGTTTATTTTTGATTTATTAATTTGTATTTTCACTCTATGGACTTAGTAGTTTCTCTTCTCCTTTTATAAAAAATTTATTTATAGATTTTTGAACTACAAGTTCAGATTAGTTCAAGTACTTCTGGTTTTTGCAAAGATTTCTGTGTTTTGATTGAACTTCAAGGACAAAGACTGGCAAAACCTTAGATCAATAGATATGATCTACAAAGAGGAAGACCATGTAAAATGCAATGTAGTCAGTATCCAGTTGTTTAATCCATGCAAACAGGCAACATGTATTCATGCAAGAATCTTTCTCTGAATTCTGTTTTTTATTGCTAATACATATTTTTCTCCTCTCCTCTCCTCTTCTCTCCTCTCCTCTCCTCTCCTCTTCTCTCCTCTCCTCTCCTCTTCTCTTCTTCTCTTCTTCTCTTCTCTTCTAGTTCTTTCACAGCTCTCCATACAAATGCACAGCTCCAGTTAACATTGCTGAACCTATTTCATGAATGCAGACTTCCACTTTTTTTGTTTAGTTTAGGTTTTAGTAGCAAGTAACTGAAAACTGGACATAAAATAGACCAGAAAAGAAAGGGAATGCATTGACTCATACATAAGGACAATGAAATAAGTTTGGCTTTAGAACAGGCTTTATTAAGGATTCAGATGATGTGGTCAAGGGTTTCTTTCTCATATATCTTGACCTCTCTCACTGTATTTCATAGAGCAAGTCTTTGCTCCAAGTTCAGAAATGTAGTATTGGTCCTGTTTGACCAGACTTTGGTCATCTTTCAATCATGATGTAGTTGATGGGATATGCCAGCTACTAGAACTAATCAGAAGCCATTTCAGCCATTTCTAGAGCTTGGGATATGGTCAAACCAGGCATGGTGGTATGTACCCTATGGGATATGGTCAAACCTACTCATAATGTATTTCTGGGAATCACTGGCAATGACTCAAAAGGGAGGAATGAGGAAAAAATATGAAAGAGAGATTCCACTATGTTGCTACCTGGAGATTAGAGAATTTTGATTCAATGACTATATTGAATTAAATGGATAAGATAAATGATTAGTTGATTTGCACACATATTTTTTAATGTACTCCTGTTTAAAGGTGTTGAGTGAAGATTTTTCTAATTTAAAGTTCAGGACTAAGAAAATTAATCAATAAGATATCATTATAATATGCTTAACATTATTTTTTAAACTCTTTTTTCAATATGTATTTAATTTATTTGTTATTATTATTATTTAACTTGATGAGAGAAGGAGAGAAAAAAAGTGAGAGAGCAAGCCACCATTTCTGAGATTTGAACCATGGTTGTCCATGTGAGATTCCTGCACCTTAACCACCATGCCATCTGCTGGTTTCTTAACATTAGATTTTAATCTAAAATCTATAACCATTGTTCTCATTGCTTGAAATTACTGCACATCATTCTTTATCTTTTCCAAGTGACATCCTGGTATATATCATTGTGAGTAATTAATACATTTACAAGTGTTTGTGAAAAAACTTGAAAGTTAGTAATCTTAGATAAATCATAAGACTTACTGTTCAGAGCATTGACATAAGGGGCTATTATCCTAAATTTATGATTAGTTTATACCTAACAACTCAGTCATACTTCTCATCAGTATTTGGGAAATTCAGACATAATATTTTCTATTTAAAAACTAAAGAATGACTGTTACCTGAAGTATCTTCTTAAAAGTCTGTCTGTATTTCTCTAAAACACACTAATAAGTACCAGATACATGAGAAAACTTGATATGGCATAATTTGTTAGAAAGCAGGCTTCTCTTGCTTTTTATCTTAAAATAGACATGGAGGGCCAGCTTCATTTCACATCAGTAACACACTACACAGGAGAAGCCTGATCCTTCTTGGAGTCCAGGGTTTGAGTGCCCAGCCTGACAGCTGGGACATGCTGTGCATGTGTGTGGGGTGAGAAATCTCACAGTGTGGAGGCCTGAGGAAGGACACTGCAATACAGCCAGCCCGAGGAGGTGCTCATATCTTTTGTTCTCTTCCTCTCTCTTTCTGTCTCTCTAACATGCACACACACTATATCATGAAGAAAAAAAATGGACTTGCAAGGAGTTTCAACATGTATTTCAATTTTTCTTCTAAGCATCATACATGTTGTTAATTTTATTATGAGAATACAGCTGAGGAGTACCATTTGCTTTGCTAAGACAATAATCTGCACACATTTTTCACAACAATAAGAAAATGATGCAACTATTTGATAATGAATATATGAATATTCATGTAGGATTCAGTTACTAATGAACAGAGAGCAGGCTAAAATGGAAAACTGGTATTGAGAAGCAGGACTGTTTGCTAATAATGAATATTGAAAATGCAGAAGTGACTTCGAAACTGGGTAATGGGCAGAGGCTGAAAGAGTTTAGAAGAGCAGGCTAGGAAAAAAAATCTATACTCTGATGAAGGGTTGGAAGAAGTACAAACTAGGAGTGAACTGGAACTTCTTAGAGATGGGCACTAAGCAGCTGCGAGTGGAATGATGACAGAAATGCAGACAGTAAGGCTGTTCATAAGAGGTTTCAGATGGAAATGAGAAAGTTATGGGAGTTGGAGGAAAGGTCATCCTTGTTATGAAATTGCAAAACACTTGGCTCCATTGTGTTCATGCCCTAAGGCTTTGTTGAACAAGTTTAAGAATTATAAATATCTAGAAAATAAAATTTCTAAGCAAAATGTAAAAGAAGCTATTGTCTTTTTAAATTTCTTTTTTTTTTTTTTTTGGAAAGGTTTTTGCTATAGGGTGCATGCTCTCACCAGAAAGACAGAGAGAAACAGAAAGACAGAAATTGAGAAATCACCCCCCTGAGGGATGATCACGCCACAATCTCTTCTCCTCCATTCTCTTCTCGGGATCTTGGGCACACATACACATACACCTGGCATGAGTTTAAAGCCACCAGGTCTGGGAATCAAACCACGGTCGACTACATGAGAGTCCAGTGATATTGCCATTACACCAACTGCTGGTCCCATTAAATTTCTTTTTCTTTCTCTTTCTTTCTTTCTTTCTTTCTTTCTTTCTTTCTTTCTTTCTTTCTTTCTTTCTTTCTTTCTTTCATTCTGAGAGAGAGGAAGAGACTCCTCAACAGGATCTTGCAATGCTTTGATCATCTTCCTGGATCACGGGTGTATGTGAGTGTACCCAGAGGTTTTCGGTCAACACTGAGTATGAATCTGGGCCTATGATGTGGCACCAGCATCATGTAGAAATGCTGCACTACCTTCCTCACCATGGCTTGTCACACCTTTAACAGTTTATAGTAGAATGAAAGCAAAAGGATGACATAAAGACAGACTTCGTAATAAAAAGGGAAGCAGAGTGGAAAGACTTGGAAATTTTGTAGGCTGATCATGAGATTAAAAAATAAAAGAGCATTTAGGGACCAGCAGTTAGTGTAATAGCTATGTCACTGAACTCCATGTAGATGACTGTGGTTCAAGTCCCGGACCTGGTGGCTTAAACTCACACCGGACATGTATGTGTGCGTGTCCAAGATCCCAAGAGGAGAATGGAGAAGGAATTGCAGCATGGCCATCTTGCTTTCTGTCTCTCTGTCTCTCTCTGTCTTTCTGGTGAGCACATGTGCCCTATAGCAAAAACCTCTCAAAAAAAAAAAAAAAAAAGAATAAAAGAGCATTTTCAGGAAATAAAATTTAAGATGTAGTGCAGTGACTTAACTAAGGAGAGTAGCATGAATAAAAGAGAGCGAGGTGCTATTCAGAAGACTATAAGGAAAAGCCTCAAGGACATTTTAGAGATCTTCAAGGCTGTTCCTTCTGTCACAGACCTAGAGACCCAGGAAACCTGAACACCATCAGGGAATGAGCTTGGTGCAGGTTTGCTGCCCTGAGCTACCTTTACACTCTGTTCCTCATGTCCTGGTGTGACACAGGTAAATTCCAGCTACAGTCCAAGCAGCCCCTGGTGAAGTTAAGGCCTTCAAAGGGCTGTTTCACCCACCACTCCAGAACATGCAAGCAGTGGTAAGTCTGAAAGCTTTCAAAATTCAAGAGCTATGGAACTATGGTAGCCTTCATCTAGATTTCATAGATTGTCTAAGACAACCTGGATGCTAAGTAGACTTGCTGCAGGTAAAGTACCACTACAAAAAGCCTTTACAATGATAACACCAAAAAAAAAAAAAAAAAAAAAAACCCTTTAAAAAGAAAACAAAAAAAAAAAAAAAAAAAAAAAAAAAAAAAAAAACCAAAACAACAACAACAACAAAAAAACAAACTGTGAAGTTACAATTACCAGAGAGAGTCCTCATTATGAAGGGCAATGTCTAGTGGAAATGTGGGGTTGAGCCTGCCACAGAGAGTCCATAGCAGAGCAATGCCTACTTACAGCCAGTGAGGCCTGGATGCTCTTGAGACCCTGGAACTTAGAGGTACCAGCATGCAATTCCAGCCTGGAAGAGCTACAGGCATTAGATTCCAAACTGAGAGAGCCTATTATAGCATTGCATTTTGGAAATATGTCATCTGTTTTCATTTCAGGTTCTCGGCTAAACTTCGGATATTTGAGTTGTTAGAATCACCAACTTTTGAGACCATTGTGATAAAAAAGATGTATTTTGGGGACCAGAAGTTAGCATAATAGCTATGTCACTGAATTCCCATGTAATCAACCATGGTTCGAGTCCTGGACCGGGGAGCTTAAACTCACACCAGGAGCGTGTGCGTGTGTGCCCAAGATCCGGAGAGGAAAATGGAGGAGAAGGGATTGCGGTGCAGCCATCCCCCTGGGGGGTGATTTCTCGCTTTCTGTCTCTCTGTCTGTCTTTGTCTTTCTGGCGAGCGCACACGCCCTATAGCAAAAACTTATCAAAAAATAAAAAATAGGTGCATTTTTAATGTGAGAAGGACATGGATTTGGAAGCCAGGTGCATAATGATATAGCCTGACTTTGCCTCCCTCACTGAATTTATGTGTTAAAATTCAGTTGTGATGGCATTAAGAGGATATAAACTTAACCCCACTCAGGATTAAGAGGCAGAGGCTTTGGGGGGGTGATTAGGATCAGATAAAACCATCAGGGTGAGGCCCATGATTAAATCCTGGCAACTTCTTAAGAAAGAAAGATACCAGAGAGACACAGACACACAGAGACGCACAGTCCTGCCCCTCACCATGTGAAACCCTGTACCACTTCAGAACTCCGCAGAGGGTTCTCCGCAACAAGAAGCCCTCCCCAGATGAAGGTCCTTGACCTTGGACTTCCCAGACACTGAGCTAAATAAACATCTGTTCTTTATCACCCAGACTGAGGTAGGTCTGTTACTAGCAACCGAGATAACACTGAGACAGGTGTTTCTTACATAGTGTAACAAGTAGAGCCCTCGATTGATTTGTGGGGCTCAGAATAGGTGGTGGGAACAACGAAACAAAGACCTGCTTGGATTCTTCATTCCTGTTCTGAGGACACTGGCTTATCATCGTTTCCATGTTTCTCATTTGCTCAATGGAGAGTTAGTTTAGAGGCTCTCAAAATACAAGATTTTGAGAAGCTTATATCTAACAGAAAGCAATCCTAGATGTATTTAGATTTTTAAAAATCTTTTTTTAAAAAAAAGAAAAAAGAAAAAAACAATACCAACTTAGTGCTTTTGTTGTCACAAGCAAAACAGATGAGATAAAACATGGGTAGTTTAGCCCCCAGGTCTGGACACAACATAAACAGAGCCCTCGAGTTGTAGCTCACAGTAAGGAAATGCACATTTAACAATATGTGGAGAGCCTTTTCTTTAGAAATGTAATGCTAAAGCTTGAGGCACAAATAAGATGCAGCCCGTGGCTTTCATCCCACCACAGGTAGCTTAACTACTTCAGTTTTATCCACGTGGTCCAACAAGGCCTGACGAACTACACTGCAGAACAAGAAGCATCTCTCGGGCGATGGTGCGTATAGACAGAGGGATTTCTTAGTCAACTGCAGGAATTAGGCTTTAATGCTTTATACTAAAAGACTTCCTACCCCAGATAGCTGCCTGCTATCCACTGAATCTTGGCAGGGAACGAGACTGCTGAAGCTGAAACCAGGAAGCTATGTTAAGCAGATTTTCATGAACGTTCAAAATGCTTTATCTGTAAAGCTACTTTTCTTCCTAGCAGTTCAAAATGCTTTTCTCCTTTTCTAATCTCTTAGTTGTCTCCAGCTCTCAGTCATCATCAAAATTACCTTCAAAAAGGTCCCTAAAAAGCCACAGAAGAGAATAAATGGTCACCTCATCAAAAGTCATTATTTGTGAGAACATAATGTTAAGAATGTCAGTTAAGAGATTAAAATGATCATGGTTCTTACAAAAATTACAAGATACAGAAAAACACTGAATACCTTACCGTTATTTGGAAGCTCTAAAGGGCTGCAGACATGGTTTTTGGTTCTAGTTTTTGGTGAAGAGATCAGTTTTGCAACCAGGAAAGCAGAGATGGGCTGTACTAACAGTGAGGTGAGGTTTGATTGTTTCTTTCTAGTGCTTCCATCTGTATGCAAAAAGAAAAGAACAGGATTCTTAGTAAACAGAAATTAAAGCATTTAAAGTATATAAAGTACATATAGTGCTTATTTACAGTAAGTATTTAAAGTATGAGCAATAAGTTTATATGCATTTATTTATTATTCCTCACACCATTTCTACTTACTAAAAATGACTTGCGGGTACTTGACAAAAACGTGTTCCAAATAGAATTATGTATTTTACTTAAACATAGCAGATTCTACGCACACACTTACCTTCACCATTCCATAAATAAACACTAAAATAACAAATGAGCACAAACCCATAGATCCATGTAGACCAAGAGGACAGAAAAGACAAGGCTCTAGAAGTTGGAAAGCATTTGGAATAGACCTCAGGAAGCCAAAACTCTTTGCCTCCAGTAGGGAGGCTGAGAAGTGAGACCGTTCTCCGTCGGAACTCAGAAAACCTTAAGGGTTGACAACACCAGCAGCCTATGAAAGCAGAAGGAGGAAGGGCCTGGAAACAGATTTACTGCAGTTCTGAGGACGCACGGCTGCCCTCCTGAACCCATGGCACACCAACATGAGTGCCTGTTCCTCATTGCCGCAGAAAACTGAGTGAGACACTGATGGCGGACGTGAGATGGAGTGGGCTGTTCATACATGAAACAGTAATGTGAGCGCCAAGACGCTTCAGGTGTTTTCAACACTCGGCACCCACCATCCTCCTCTCCAGGGAAATAGTAGGAGATTCACTCGTATCAAATAGGACCGTAGCCACTGAAAATATTGGAAATCAGGAGGCCTGTCAATAAAAGTATGGAGCCATGCTATCCTGTGGTGAAACCCATCGATCAGGAAACCCCACCAAGCACAGAACTCCATTTTGCAGTCCTTAAGTATGAGCTCTCGGCCAAGCGCAATGAACTGCAGGGCGGCATCTCTGCAGGAGAGCCCTGAGGACAGGAGCGCAGGTCAGGAGCCTGGAAAAGGGAGAAGTCAGAGGGACAACACGGTCGCCAGTGCTGGGGGTGGGCTGACGTGCCGAGGGAGTATTCACGGAAACATCTCAGGTGGAGAATTTCAAGAATTTCTAGATACACGGAAAAATAAGAAATCCGTGAGACAAGTATTAGCTTGAAAGCAAACATTGTGGAAGAAAGAAATGCAATGACCATGCAACGCAAATAACAGAACAGCACTCACATAATAACATAAATAACAGCTGTTGATCCAACACAAATATTGCTATTACTTTTGAAAGAAACTGAGAAAGGGCAAAAGCTGAGTGCAGGTGGTATACATGGAGGAGCATGAAAATGAAATCTTTATCTTCCATAGTTATTATTCATTGTAATGGATAAAGCTGAAAAGTAATGAAGGAAATTCCTCCATGTAGTTGAGAGACAAGGAAGGACTATAAAGGCAGGTAACAACCAAAGATACTAAAATGAATTAAGTGCTTGACTTAATGAGTCAAAAAAGAGGGACGAGGGAACACCGGAAAGGGTAGGAGAAGGTGCCATTTTTACAAATTAATTCTCATAGCAATATCTGACTACTTAAACTATATATAGTATGTTTATGTATAAACTCAAAAATAAATAAATAAAAACAAGAGAAAGCAATTGTGATAATGAAAATGAGAGAAAAATGTACAAATAGAGTGAATCGAATGGAAAAAATACAATGAAAAAATAAACTGTGCTTTAGGAAACAACGAAAAAAATACTTATTCAGTTTATATAATTTTACTGACTCAGAAAAGGAAATACGGAATGACTATCAGGCAGTCGATAACATTTTTTTTTTAATGTAGTGCTATATTTTTCACAACTTTTATTATGGAAAATAATTGCTAAAGGTTTTCTTAGAATTTAATTTGATAGGACCACAGGGGATACGGAGCTCAATGATGCTGGTATTCGGGCTCCAGGAGGCAGATTATAAATTAGAAAATATGTTACAAAGTGTTTTCTTAATTTATCATCTGGAAAACCACAGGCTAAAATATGAATTTAGCTAAGGCCTGGCCTTCAAGGAAGTCATGACTCTAAAGAAAAATAAATAAATAAATAAAAACGTAGGCTTCAAATCCACTTAGCTATTGTATAAGCACAGTGCTGGTCCATTAATTGAGGAGCCCCTTCTTCCAGTCTCCTGACAGACCTGTTGACCGCAGTGTAGTTTGCTGCTTCCCAAGCACTTCTGTGTGGCCCGTGACTGGCTATATTGCTTGCAGGGCCCAGAGGAAAGTGACTTGTTGGATGTCTTATTCACAAACTATGACAAAATTCAACACAGCAATGCATGATATCAGCTCAACTGGGAACCTTCTGCAGGAGGGCTCTGTCAGACCACAGGGATCTCTCACCAGTGAAATGGGCTCCTCCCAGTGTCAAACCTTGCACACCTAGCCTTACTCCCTAGACTTCCTCTTCGTACATTTTATGCTCTCTCTCTCTGTCTCTCACACATGGGGGAAGCAAATGAGCATGAGCGAAGGCAATTCCCTCTCTCTTACTGGCTGTCTGAGCCCCCAAACGTAGCAGGGGCGCAGCCGCAAACTCGATCGTAGTTCTCGGCTTCCCATGCAGTTACGTCTTTTGCAGGCAACTCCTCCTCTCCCACAGCAGATGCATCAAACTGAATTCCACAACTCATCTGTCGCCATCAACCACTGATTAACCTTGCTCTAAAATTACTTTTGGTAGATTAAAAAGTATTTAAATAGCTAAAGTCACCGATTAAGATATATCAATAACTGAGTTGCACTTTTCTCCAGAATGCTCTATTAAGCATATGAAACAATGCATTTAAAAGTTAAATATGAGTGAACCTCATACGATAATTGAACATATCCAAACCTTTGATTTTTTCTTGTGCTGTATGACTAATAGACTTGCATTAGTTTTGAAATATCTGAAGTAAGTGGTTCATTAATTTTTTACCTACAGCTTAATGGAAATTTGACAAACAGTTCCCTTCAGAGAGCAGATACTAAAGTAGGACTTCACAGGACACTAAGATCAAATTACAGACAGAAGTTACTTTTCTTTAAATCCCACTTATTAAAGAACTGAGAGAAGAATTTCATTTCCTTACATTATTAAGAAGCTTTGAATAAAACCAAACACAAGCTCCATTTTTATTTCTGTTATATTTTAAAATACATTTGTGAACTATAAGACTCTATTGGATAAGAGGTGAACATTTAGTGGATTGTATGCCTCAATGCAAAAGGTACAATACAAAAGAAGACTGCAACATTAAACTTAACCACTTCTTTTTTTTTCAGGGTTTTTTCCATAGGGCATGTGTGCTCACTGGAGAGGGACTGTGAAAGAGAAAGTGAGAAGTCGTCCCCCAGTGGTGATGGCCATGCCTACAATCCCCTCTCCTCCATGCTCCTTCTGGGATTTTGGCCATGCACAAAAGCTGCCACGTCCAGGACACGAACTGAAGTCTGTATGTAGGAGTCTAGTGCCTTGACCACAACGCCACCTGCTGACCCCCAGCACTTTAACATTCGAACGGCAACATTTATATCCTGCTGTGTACATTGTTTGTGTCTAATAAAGACTGACACCAAATTTTATTTTGGAACTTAATTCATTCTCTCTTCACGTTATGTACACTATATAATCCACATACAGACTCACAAGTGTCCATTCCATCAATAATTCAATCCCTGATACAATGCTGCATGCATGTGAACAGACAATCCTAAATTAGACTCAGTCACTGACTGTTTGAAATGTAACAAATAATTTCACATGATAATTCCCTCACCCCACCTTCTATGCCTCAACTTCCACAATGACTCTAGGTCACTTACTTCAGTAAGTTATCATGCTGAATTACTGAAATAAAAGAGTATATTAGCTCAGAGACCTGGAACTTGGTTCACGGTGGGTAAAATTTAGAAGAAATGAGGTTTAAAAACAAGTCAAATATTTTCTAATTGTACATATTTATTAGGGTTTGCATTATGCTTTTAAAAACTATTAATGCCTACTCCCATTACACTTGGTGATGTGTACAAGGAAAACATGAATGCTGTTAGTTGTCAGAAGTTTTTTCGTGTGTGTAACAGGATGAAATCCTTTAAACTCAATGAAAAGTCAGAGTATACAAGTGCCAACTGCTCAGACAATCTTAGGGACGGTAAAACTTCAGAAACTAAAAACCTCAGGTACTAGAAGTCCCAAGATTAAGAAACCTAGAGGTAAGATAAGGTAAAAAAACGATGTCTTTTTTTTTTTGGAGAGGTTTTTGCTCTAGGGCACGTGCGCTCCCCAGACAAAGAGAGACACAGAGACAGGAAGCGAGAAATCACCCCCCAGAGGGGATGGCCATGCCACAATCCCTTCTCCTCCATTCTCCTCTCGGGATCTTAGGCACGCACGCACACGCACCCGGCATGAGTTTTAAAGCCACGGGGTCCGGGACACGAACCACCGTCAACTGCATGGGAGTCCAACGACATAGCCATTATGCTAACTGCTGGTCCCCAAAAAACAATGTCTTGGTTAAATAAAACAGGGGCTTGGATTGGATCAATGATGATAATGTGCCACAGTTGAGAACTGTGTGTGTATGTGTGTGTGTGTGTGTGTGTGTGTATGTGTGTGTGTGTGTGTAAATCTAAGTCCTTGCACTCAGTGTAAGCATGAACCCGTTCTACTCAAGGTGCAGTCCTTAAAGAAGGAGCACCCATAAGATAGGGGAGCTGGTTAGACACGCTGAGTCCCTGCCCATGCCAGACCTCAAGTCAGACTGCAGTTTAACTAGCCCCAGGGCATTCACATGTGCATTAGAGAAACACTGGTCTAAATAATTACATATTTTTTCCACAGCATAATTTACACATTTTTAGCAATGAAATTATAAAAAGTAGGAGGCACATGATGAAAACAAGTTTTTCACCTTAGCCCAGATTAAGGATGAAAGAATCTTTAACTCTATCTGTAAACCCCAGGTCAACAGTTCTCTCAAGCTCCCCTTCAGAATGGCTAACAGGTCTGTTCATAACTGTTTTTAAACAATACAGTTTAAGTGGACTCAGAGCATCTCATTTTGTTTTTGTCCTTTCCTCAAAGATGAATTTGTGGATTCAAAGATAAAAGTTACATTGAAATCAAACCGCTGTCAGCCACGTGGCAGTCCAACGCCTCCACCACGCCTCCTGCAGGCCTGGGATCGGCCATGTTGGCGGAAATGCGACGGTTGAATAACGAGCACACATGCTTTTCTTTTTTGTTCTGGCCCACCCCCCGTACAGCTGTTTCTCAGAAATGTCCAATGAACTAAATTGGCTAGCCATTTGTGGCCCTTGTGAATACAGCTGATCCTCAGTATTTCAGTATCTCTGGCCCACTGGTTATAAATATCACCACCTTGCCAAGCCCAAGTCTGAAGTCTGCTGCAAAGGTTATTATTAAAAATAAACACTTGGGACCAGCAGGTGGCATGGTGGTTAAGGCCCTGGACACTCCCTCATAGCTGGCCAAGGTTCAAGTTCCGGACCTGTTGACCTGCTTTCTCACTTTCCCCCTCTCTCTGGTTAAATTAAAATAAATGAATAAATACAATTAAGTCATTTTTTAAAAGTTTAAAAATAAACACTTAACGGTTTAAAAAAGTTTGTGCTATGCACTCTTCTCCAAGTATTCTTAGGGTATATATGAGGGGTTTTCAAAAAGTAACTAGAAATGCATATTATGAAAAAGAGAAAAGAAAAAAAATACTCTGCAAGGATATAAATTTGTTTTGGACCACAATGAACGTGTACTTGGGTTCCATTTCCCATAAACTTCTTGAAGTTCCCGTCTCTCTCTCTGTCACACACACACAGATATACACACATGTGCATATACACATGCATCTTTTTACCAGTAGACTTTATCACTAATGTTTAATTAAATAATTAAATAATTAAAATTCAAACTAAAATGTAAAATGTACAATTTTTACACACGTTTCTTGCATCCTCTCAAGTTAATACACATTTAAGTTATAAGAGCTGGAGGATAACAGTCCACCCGACTCTTAGATGTTGCCCATTCTGGGGACCTTAGTCTTTGTTCCATGTCCCCACACAGGTCTGCTTTCATATGTGATAAACTTACTGCTTTTTTAAAATCCTTTTTTGCTTTCTGCTCATGTGCTAGAGTGTACAGTCCTTCGGGCTCATTGGCTGCTGTATTCCCATGACTAAGCACAGCGCTCACAGGAGCTCAGTGGATGTTTTTGATACATGAATATACCAGTTTGAATGAATAGTTTTGTCCTGCCTGATCCTGAGCTTAAAACTCATGACCTGCAGTGTAAAATCTGAAGTGACAAATACATAAAAACGAAGACACAGATGGTGGCATCTTCTCATTTCATTGCTTTACCCATAAGCAAAAGCATCCTGCCAGGCTCCCTAGTAAATATTACAATATTCTAATGCTTAACTAATACGGTATAAAAAGTCATACTTATATTTACATTAAAGAGACTAGAAAGTAACATACTCATTTATAAAGCAAAATAACTGCATATTCTAATATTAGAAAAGCATACAGTTTATGCAGAATACAACCTCACTTTTTAAAAAATGTATTATACATGGGACCATCAGGTGGTGTTTGGTTAAGGCACTGGACTCTGGTCTGGTGTTTGGTTAAGGCACTGGACTCACTGGTTTATCTGCTGTTTGAGTCCCGGATCTGGCAGCTTGAGCTCGTGTGCATGTGTGCCTAAAATCCCAGGAGGAGAAATGGAGGAGAAGGGATTGTAGTAAGGCCATCCCCCCGGGGAGTGATTTCTCACTTTCCTTCTCACTGTCTGTCTCTGGCAAATGCACATGCCCTATGGTAAAAACCTTTAAAAAATTAAAAAAAGAATACACAGGAAATATCTTTATTAATGTTAAAATTTGGGCCACCCCTTTCCAATGAACTCATTCATAGATATTGATCGTGAATATGACACAGAGTCAAAAAAAGTTACTGAGCTATCCCCATAATTGAAAATATTTTATGTTTAGACATATATACTGAAGATTTTTATTGGTAAAGTAAAATTATTTGAGGGGAAAGAACCATAATATATAAATTAACATCATTTTTTTCTCAAAAATAGGCTTAACATGTAAATAATTTTGTGGCTATACAGTCTTAGAATTTGTTCTAAACTAGACAGACTAACTAGATTATTCAATGAAAGAGTAGCTTCTGTTACTGCATTTAATTAAAAGTTTGATTGGGGCCAGTAGATAGTACAGTGGTTAAGGTGCTGGATTCCAATATGGCTGACCACAGTTTGAGTCCCGGCAGCTTGAAAATCATGCCGGGGCGTGTACATGAGTGCCCAAAATCACAGGAGGAGAATGAAAGGGAAGGGATTATGGTGAGGCCATACCCATAGGGGGGTGATTTCTCACTTTCCCTCTCTCACAAGCATGCATGTACTAGAGCAAAAACCTTAAAAGAAAAAAAAGTTTTGATTAATGTGCAGTTAGGCAAGATGCCCCACTGAATCTGGCATAGTTTTTAATTATATATTATTTGAAATCTGGTGTGTTCTGTAATGGACTTGGCCATTATTTACAGACTTATGAGAACATTTTCATTACATACCTTGAATGTTTTCCACTGCTTTAACACACATGGATATTACTCGGAAGACAAAGCCCAGCCTGTGCTTGCAGGTAGGTGACAGTCATAATGAACATGCTTTTTAAAAAGTCTTTTTGTAGTCTGATCCTCATACTCAACAAACAGAACATTCATTGATACGGGGTTTTACTGGCTGAATTTATATTGATTATTTTATGTGAAAAAATTCAGATTTGTAATGACAGTGACAGCATTCAGATATTGACAAATGTCTTCGTAATTCTTTTTCACAGAAACACGTAACTGGATATAGGAGAATCGATTCCCTATTCCATGAACCTCTAAAACTTTCTCTTCTTTGGTATTTGTCATTTGTCTACTCCAAGACTATTTCATTCCCTAAAGCATTCCAAAAGCACAAACATTTGGAAACAACCATAAACTATATCATAAGAAAAACAAACTGGGCGACAGATAAAATATTTGGTTTGTTCTTTATTTCAAGGAGTGTAGTCTAGATTCATAACTGGAATAATTGGCCATCTGCACATTACATGTAATAGAGGCAAAGCAATCCTCCTCAGAGGCACTCCCCTGAGGAGCTTCCGCTCTAACACTTGAAGGGGATAAACATGGGAATGATTGGCAAAGTTTCTAGTTTTAGGAGAAATGTAGTTTGCATTTTTTTGAAAGATAGCAAATAAACTACAGGGATGTATTTTGCTTGTTTTTGTTGTTGTGAATGCATGCGACCATTAATTTACAATCAAATTCTTCGTACCAGATTGTAATGAGAGTGCATTACTTTGTTTTTTGAGACTGATTAGATAAACAGGGAGAAGGCCAGCACTTCATTTCCAGATTTACATATTTTGTAGATGTTTTCTGGTACTGAAGGAAAATAACCCTTTCTTTTCTGATGTGGATGTTGTTAGAACAAATGAGCTATTGCATATGAAGTATGTCTCGGATCTCCATTTTCTTAGGTATTTCCTGTTTTTGACAAGGAAACATTGACTTAAGAAATGGTCACTGAGTTAGAGTCTAGTAACTAATACCTGCCCTTTGCCCTTTCTCTACCTAAGAATTAACTAGGGGAAAGATATTTTTTAAAAACATATTTTGAGGTTTTTATATAACTCACACGATGTATTATTGACATAAATTTAATAGCAATCTTTTATTATATGCTTACATATCAGTTCGAGGGCATGTCCTAATGTGATTACAGCTATGTCCCCATGTTTGGCATGGACAATATAAAAGATTTCAATCAATTTCCTACCTGGTTTATCATTTTCCTTATATTATAACTAAGATAATTTTTATATTAATTACACATAGAATTGTGATTCAAAACATACCACTCTATTTTCTTGCTGTATTTATGGTATATAATGAGGGGAGGTAACTTGGGAGCGTACTAATTCTTCCTCTGAATTTATGCATATAAAATTTTCTTTAAAAAAGCTCTATAATTTGGTGAATGTTAAGTTAGTAACTTGTTTTGGATGTATATTACTCAAATGTGCTTTATATATTTTATGGAATGGTACCCAAATCCCAAATTCACATGAAACAAAACAAAACAAAACAAACAAACAAACAAACAAAGACAGACCAAGGAGGAACGTCTAATGTGGTGCTTTGCTTATTTTCTTCCTACTGGTAGTAAGAAATGTGTGTCAGTGCACTGGAAGGAAATTTCACGTTCTCAGTCACCTGTGAGGTCACTGCAAAGGCTATCATGGTAGGGAGGGGACACAGATGTACTTAGTAGAGTGCTGTGGTCTCATTCCTAAATCAGGGTCTTCACCCAGGATAAAAATGGTGTTTTGTTAGTTCTTGTGGGTAGGACTTTAAATGGCACCCAAGATTCATAATTATTAACATTGGTATACATTTTCTCTCCCTCTCCTTCATTTAATCTTCATAAAAAGCCAAGGATATTATACGACACCCAATTCTACATTTAAAAAATCTTCTGTGTTATTCGTAGTCCACACCAGGTATGTTTCAAGAAGAGAGAAGAGGTGGGAAATGAGTGAGATCTTGAATAAGTGGAATAGACAAAGATAATCCAGAATAAGACCAGACCTCTGTCTGATGATGCTATGTGTGCATGCGTGTGATGTGTGTGTGTGTGTGCGTGCGTGTGTGTGTGAGAGAGAGAGCTTGAGAAGGGGATAGGGAGCAAAGCAGAAGACCTGGGACAGGGTGGGGACATCACGATATCCAGCTTCCTGATTGGAACTGCTCGGGGGAAAAAGAATTCCACAGGGGCTGGAAAATTCAAGGCCTTTGATCAGGGAGTGTGAAACAAGCCAGGAAGGCACAGAGGCCCTGCAGGTCTGAAGAGAACAGGAGCACCCGGTAAAGAGGAAATAGATACAGAAAGAAGTGGTGAAGTCACAGGAAACACAGACAAGAGACACTGCTGAGTAAGTGTGTGAGCGTCACAGGCGTGGCCTATGGACAGTGTTTGTTTTGCATGACAGAGCCTGCAGGTTTTCTGTCTCCTTGTGGAGAGTAACAGGTGTGTCCAAAGTAGTGGCTAAAGCCCTAGAAGCAAGTACTAGGACCCTCCTCATTAGCCCTAGCTAGTGTGGACTAAGCCTGACTTTGATTCGATTTTCCATATAATATATTTCTGAAACTATAAAGAAAATGATTATGAGGAGATAATTCCAGCCAAAAGAATACGCATGATTAAATGAGTTGCAGGAGGAAAATAAAACTCTGACAGGAATAGTGAGGAGTCAAGGTTATCTGGAGATTATCGAACACACGGCATATTACGACTCGAATTAGTCTTTACTGTGGTGAGTTTTACATGAGAAAGTGCAGAGAATATCATGTTAAAAAAGTACTGGGGAACTTCTATAGGATTTTGAGCAGGAAATTGGTACCATAAAGTGGATTTGGGAAAATTAATCTGAGAATGATATGCTGAAAATGCAGGATGGAGATAAAGATAACTCATTCAAAGATGTTATCCTCACACAGGAAGTGCTTGAATGGAATAAGATAATATATGCCACGTGTCCAGTGTTGTTCCTGGCACAAACGAGATGGATTTTTACTGGTTTTCTTGTGTTCTCTTTTCTAACTCCATCTTGCACGAATGACTCAAGCTCAGAAACTCTGAGATGTGGTGGGCAGCCAACAGAAATGGACTCAGAGTGTACTTCTTGTGGACTGCAAAATTAATGCCCTGCTGTCAATTCTATTTCAGTTTCTCAACAAGAAGTTAAATATGCATGAACTAGGGCATTCTGGAAGCAGAAACGGAAAGATCTATGTGAAAAGCCCAGAAAAGGAGAATTGTCAAGATTTGACACCCCTCCCCCACCCCTGAACAGAGCAGTGGCAATGAGATCTAGAGTAAGCATTTAGGGTTTCAACGCAGGATGAATAGAATTAAAGTCCTATTACTGACACAGATTTGGTAGGAATACAGTCCTAGAGGTAAAAAAGAGTGAGAATATAAATATAAACTGTTGTTTATTTTCCTTATCAACCTTATTTCCACTTTGTATAAGAGTCTGTGAAGAGCAGACTCAAGACCACTCAGTGGTTGATCTCACCCCTTCAGAGGCTGGATGTCCTCAAGTTCCTTGCCCCAGGAACCCCCTTAGGTGGCACCAGCCTTGACTTCCAAATGGAGCAGTACGTCTACAGAAGGAGAAGTGATGGTATCTACCTAACAGATCTGAAGAGGACCTGGGAGAAGCTTCTGCTGGCAGCTCAGTGCCACTGTTGCCACTGAAAACTGCCGACGTCAGTATCTTTCAGGGACACTGCACAGAGCGCTGTGCTGAAGTCTGCTGCTGCCACTGGAGCAGCTCCTATTGCTGGTCGTGTCACTCCTGGATCCTTCACTAACCAGATCCAGGCAGCCTTCCTGGAGTCGGCCAACCCCCACCCTCTCACAGAGGCGTCTCATGTTAATCCACCTACCATTGCCCTATGCACACAGATTCTCCTCTGCGCTGTGTGAGCATTGCCATCCCATGCAACAAGGGAGCTCATTTGGTGAGTCTGATGTGGTGGATGCTAGCCCGGGAAGTGCTGCACGTGTGTGGCACCATCTCCCGTGAATACCCGTGGGAGTGAGAGTATTTTAGAAAATTGCTGTAAGTATTTGGCTTCATTGGGCAATTATTACTACAAAGTCTCTATAAATAAAGTAAAAAGTCCTTCCCACCTGGTCACGAAGAACTCTTCTGCATATAAAGTTTCGACTTTGATTGCTTGGTCACAGTTCACACGTTACAGTTACCCCCATTGGCTGTTTTCTGAATACTTTACAAATGCCTGCACAATGCCCTCTCTTACTCTGCAGCCTCCTGGACCAGAGAGATGACAAAAGCTGTCGAATACCTATCTCGTAGCAAGACTTCAGGATTAATGAGAGTGCCCATGAAGTGCTTTGAGCTCCACAGAAGAACAGGTGCAATATAAATGAACCACATTATTCCAGTGACAAATACTATCCACACACTGTCCAATCACACTGACAAATTCCCAGCTTCGCGCTGCTCCTTCTGGTCCTGCGTATTGTCCTGCTATCACACTCTTTTCATTCTTTGGAGGTCCCCGCGAGGGAAAATTCTGTTGCATGCTTCATTGGTGGCACACCCTGAGATACACAAGTCAGACAGACTCTAGGCCGGTAAGTGCTCACTTTCTCATAGTACTTTGGTAGAAAATTAACGGAAAGAGGGACACACTTGCCAGGTTGCAGAGTGACACACTTGCAAGGTTGCTTCAAAGAAAATATAAACCATATGAAAGCAAGATGAGTATTTTTATAAGGTGTTATGTTAAAGTCAGGTTCATTTTTCAATACCAAAGAAGACATCAACTGCTTTCTGAAGGCACTCAGCATTTATTTGAGCTTTTGAAAGATTTCAGGATTATTTCAAGTTATAATGAAAATTTTAATATACTAGACTTACAAGACTCTACATCATATCTATACTAATCTGCTCCTGCTATTGAAGCTGAATAGTTCTTCATAAGCAATAAAAAATTATAAAATCATTTACTAATGTTAAACTAGTATCACTGCATTACATAATATCTCAACCATCCGAGCCTGTCATTCTGGTTACCAACAGGCAATGCGCACACTTTTAAAAGATAGTTACTTCAGAACTTTTATAAATGACCTCGAAGTGAATCTTACATGTTTGGCAATTTGTGTAATATTGAGGTGAGAAAATTCCAGTGGCGATCTATAATATATGGTGAAAAACAAAACAAAATAAAGTTACAGTTATTAACCCCAGTTAATAACAGAGATGTAAGAAAGACGACACCATCTGACTGATCGTACCTAGAGTTATTTAAATTTTATCTACTCGTATGAATAAGAATTAGAACAAAAAGATGAAATACTTTCATAGTGAGATTGAAATCTCTAAGTTCTCTACTGAATACTTTCAATTAGAGAATATTTCAAAATAATGCTATAGTAACTTTAAAAAAGTCCCTCTTGCTTTCAAGTTTCCAAACTAACATACATATAAATGTTATGCATATGTATACATATATATTCACACACACACACACACACACATATGTGCCCACATATATATGTGTATGTGTGTGTGGGCTCATACACAATTCAAAGAAGAAAATACTTTTTCCTAAAATATGCAGGTAATTTACTGCAACATGGTATAATTTAGAATGATTGTTCTCAAGGCATGATTCAAAGGCAAAGAATATAAAATCAAAATATTAAAGATAAAAGCATTCATAGAAAAAAAAATCTATATTCCCTTCAGGGGTATCACTCAGAATGCTGCTCATATTTAATGATTCAAGTAAAATATAGTAATGTGCTGTTATGAGAACAGAAACACGCAGAGAAAGCTGAAGGCCACTTAGACCACGTGCCACACTTCCGTTGCCTACACGCCCAGAGCACGTTTACCAACACTGTGTTTCCGAACCTCCATCTTCTTTCTGCACATACAGAAGTTTAAAATAACCACAATATTATAATTTGACTTTTTCTACTTAAATAACATTATATTAGACTTTTCAATCTGTGGCTTTTTTTTCTTTAATGCAACAAAGATGCCTTAGGATTTGTCCATGTAAGTTTGTGGATGTTGCATAGTAGTATTTAATAATTCTAACATTATAATTTATTTGGCCAATGCTGTACTTTGAAATGAATATCCCTGTAAACATATTAACTTGCACATATGTGAGGGTCTCTGAAAGGGTGCTGCAGAGAAAGAGAGATGGAGACAGACAACATGTGAGTTTTTCATTTCCGCTCATCCCACTGAATTGTCCTCCCAAGTGCTTGCATCTGTTGCACTCTCACTAGCACTAACGGATAGGACACATACTCCTCTTCCTCCCAAAACCTAAGCAAAGAAACTGCATGATGAAGGCTTGGACAGGGAGAAAACATGATGTATTTGAGAAAGCCAAAAGGTCAAGTGTGGCTGGAGTGGTACAGAAGAACATGAGAGACTTGTGTAGGACTTTTAGAACACAGAAAAGGGACCAGCAGTTAGCGTAATGGCTATGTCGCTGGACTCCCATGTAGTCGACTGCAGTTCGCATCCCGGACCTGGTGGATTAAAACTCATGCCAGGCGCGTGTGCATGTGTGCCCGAGATCCCGAGAGGAGAATGGAGGAGAAGGGATTGCGGCATGGCCATCCCTCTGGGGAGTGATTTCTGTCTCTCTGTCTCTCTCTGTCTGGCGAGCACATATGCCCTATAGTGAAAACCTCTCCAAGAAAAAAAGAACACAGAACACAGGCTGTCTTTAAAATCAATGTAATCAATCAGGATTCTCTGCCCTCCCCCACCCCCGCCAGGGAATTTCTGGGAAAAAAAAGAGAAAACTAAAAATTACAGAAATTCATAAAGAAATTGAATCTCACAAATATAAGAATCTGATAAATACATATGTATATATAAATATATAAACATATATAAATATATATTATATGTATATATAAGTATATACTTTTGTATATATAAATATATATTTATGTAAATGTATATTCGTATATGCATTATATGTAGGGAATGAGGGAACCAGTGTTATGAATTTGATCTTCTTTCAATTCATGCTCGACATTTTCTTATGTAACCATAAATAATTGAAACCACTAGATCCCAAAATGTACTAAGAAAAAAGCCAGATGGAAATAGATATATATATAGTGTGTGCTATCATTTATGTAAATCTTAAAAACAACCGCAAACGCTGCGGGTTTACACAGAGGTGTGTGGCATGGCCGTACCTGGAGTTTCAAAAGCTCATTCATACTATACCACAGGGTGGATTAGAAGGGAGAAGGGAAGCAGAGAGATTAGTTAGGAGGTGGCTCCAGCTGTCCAGGTGAGATTAATATTGGCTTTGACCAAATGGCAATAGTCAAGATGGAGAAAAATGGTGGAATCAAGACTTATTTAGGAGAAAAAAGCAACAAAATTGATTTTAAAATGTAGGAGTTGAGAGACAGGTAGGAGTTTAGGAATCTTCTGGATTGAGAGTAATGGTCAAATTCTCCTCACATGGTATATGCTTGGGTAACCCTGGGCCGAACACTTCAACCCCACTCTGCAACTTTCTACTCACATGGCTTTTCTGAACTAAGAGAAGTTTTTCCATTCAACAGCAGCAGG
>NW_006203683.1:342477-349402 GCF_000334495.1 Tupaia belangeri chinensis
AATAGGTCAACCCTGACAACACTCTGCTCTTTTAAAGTGGAATGAAGCCCAAACTCTGAGAAAATGTGCTGCAGTAACTAAACAATTCCTACATCTCAGTATTACACAGAGGAACATTTTTCTTTTTGCCTTTTTAATAAAACAAAACAGACAAAAACCACATAATGGGGTCAGCGGGTGGTGTGGTGGTTAAGGCACTGGACTCCCATATGGCCAACTGTGGCTTGAGTCCTTGACCTGGCACCTTGCATTCTCATCTTCCCTCTTGGTGTCTCTCTCTGGTCAAATTAAAAATGAAAATAATAATCACAACAAGTAAAATTAAATAATCCTTTTATGTAAAACTCAGCATCCTGTATTTCAGCCATATGCTAAAGCTGCAGCTGTGACCTAACGCCAGCAGCATGCTGCCCTGGAGCCTACAGGCAAGTCAAATAGCCAAACTGGTGGCTTCTATAAGCATAACGCACAGAAGAGGAAGTGAGGACTAGTGAGCTTTACACTTCAGATTAATTCCCTTTACATTCTTCATTGTGTCCATGGTTTTCAAAAAAGAGAAAAGATTGCATCAGAAAACAAATGCAACATATTAATGTAAGTGAATGGGAAAGATACTACAAGTCCGTGTTCTTACAACTCTCAATCTTCAAATCCAAGAATTTATACAATATTATACAAGAGTGTGACTTTGACAGTATGAGAATCATTAATCAACATTTGGGTATGTGTCCAGCTGCAGATGTGCACTGGTAGCTACAGCTACTGAGCAGGCTGAGGCGACAAAGGGAGGCATGGGTTCGATCCCACCCTCCTTGAGAAAGCTGGTGTACGGATACATGCCTGTAGTCCTCACTACTCCAGAGTCAGAGGCGAGAGGATTGCAACAAAGGGAGACTAAATTGAAACTTAAAAAGAAATACTTATATATACTCCGCTCTCCACACACACACACACACACACACACACACATTTGGTTATGGATAGAAATAAAATGAATTATTTATTGTGTTCCTGAGAAGAGTCATAAAAATAGACACATTTAGAAAATATGCTATTAGAAAAGGCCAAAGAAGAGTCAGTCATTTAGTCTGGAAAGCAGGACATCTAATATTGCCAAGGGAATGAAATGTACATCAAATAGAATGATGAATCAGTCAGTAATCCCCTCTCCAATAAATAACACGTAGAAGGATGAGTTACTCAAAGACAGAAACAAAACTATTTCAAGCTATGAATAGCAGGTAAATTTTAATCTTTTGGTGTTGTGAAATCTAATTTGTATTACCCAGAAACTTTGGCAAGAAGTCTATACTTTTCTTGCCTAATGTTAAGTTTTTAAAAAATTATTTAAAGAGATTTTTGCTATAGGGCCTTGTGCACTCACCGGAGAGACAGAGAGACAGAGGGACAGAAAGCAAGAAGTCATCCCCTGGGAGGGGGGGGTATGGCCATGCTGTAATCCCTTCTCCTCCATTCTCCTCTCTGGATTTTGGGCATGCACACAATGCGCCTGGCATGAGTTTTAAGCTGCCAGGTCAAGGACTTGAACCATAATTGGCTACGTGGGAGTCCAGTGACATAACCATTACACCATCCGTTGGTTCCCAAGGTTAATCTTTTAACATATGTGAAATATATATCTATATATCTGTCTTAGATAAGCAATTACAGCAGTCTATGAAGAAGGAAAGTAAAACAGCTAGTAAGTGTATAACTGTTTAAGAAAGAATGTAGCAAAAGAACTTCATCCAAGTTTGGGATCTCTTCATTTTCTATTTCCATAAATGTCGAGGATTCAGGGTACTTAGTTGCTGAAAGCATGAATGCCTTAGCAATATGCCACGTGAGACATAACCCCAGAAAACTTCTAGAAACATACCACTTCTTTCATCCGTGTTAATTTTTTTTTTTTTTTTTGAGAGGTTTTTGCTATAGGGCGCCTGCGCTTGCCAGACAGACAGAAAGAGACATAGAGACAGAAAGCGAGAAATCACCCCCCAGGGGCCACAGCCACGCCGCAATCGCTTCTCCTCCATTCTCCTCTCGGGATCTTGAGCACACACGCACACACGCCCGGCGTGAGTTTTAAGCCACCGGGTCCGGGACACGAACCGGTCGACGACGTGGGAGTCCAGCGATATAGCCATTACGCTAACTGCTGGCCCCTGTGTTGTTAATTTTTAAAAAGAGTCTTTCAGAATACTTTGGAGCTTGAGTCAGCATCTGATTCTCTCTGAGTCCTCGAAGCGGTGAAGTAATGGGCAAGTAGGCCACATCTGCTCAAGAACTATGCTCGCCATGTTAGCCCTACGCCTGAGGCTCCCGGAAGTGACGTTTCTGACCTTAAACGTCTGAACGAGTTCAAAACCAGTCTGTGAGCTTTGAGGAATAATTACCCACCAAAACGCATCTGCGGTCTGGACTATAATTAGGAGGCTGCGTCGAGGTAACTGAGCCAGCGCATCCCGTCCCACGCATCACCACGTCAGCCTGAGACAGAAGGAGCAGGTCCCCGCTGCCTGACTGTCACCCACATCGCTCCCATTAGGAACGCCCAGCTGCTGATCCACAAACCCTGCATTTTCAAACAGCTAATGGCGTAAATATAAAGTTGAGTACAAAATGCTGTTTCTCTGTGGGAGTGATAAATGCGCTTATTATACTGACAGTTTCGTATAGTGCCCTCTATATAGGAAAGGTTAAAGGAACAGGAGTATATTTTTATCATAGCAAGAGGTGGGTTATTTTGCAATTGCCACTGTAGATTTCAACATCAATTACCTTCACACCGACTGTCAGAAATATTGGAACACTGCTCATAGACACTTGTAATCGCATTCATTTATAATCTCTGTGTGTGAGCATGTGTGGGTGAACTGTATGGAAATAAAAATGGCATGGAAAGAGGAATTCGCAAACAACCCTGTCTTTAAGTGAGCCCAAACTTATAGATGTGGAACAACGACAAATCGTGTCACTGTGGATCCACAATGCTTTTCACCTAGCCATTCAATTTCTTTTTTGTTGTTGTTGTTTATTTTCTTTATTTATCATTATTATTATTTTTAATTTGACCAGAGAGAGAGAAAGAAAATGAGAAAGCAAGCTGCCAGATCTGGGACTCAAACCGTGGTCAGCCATATAGGAGTCCAGCACCCCAACCACCATGCCACCTGCCAGCCCCATTCAGTTTGAGAAGTAGCATTCCAGTTCTTTATGATGGACTGTATGCTTGCTCATATTCTATAAAAAGAAAGTCTGAGGTTATTGACCCCCAAGTATTTTTTTTAATCAATTGTATCTATCTGAGAGAACTCTAATTTCCTCTGTTACAAAACAAGGGACTAAAGGATTACTTAAATGTATTTTTATTCTAACACTATAATATTTTTCATCTCTTCACATTTTAGTTACAAAATGAATGATGCTACATGGAATTAAGGTATCTAAAAATATTGAAAAAATATTGTAACTCTTTAACAAAATAGAAGTCATGCTTTGTTATATGATGGAAATTTATAAAATCTGATTTAAATTCTTATCTCTTAGCCTTAAATCATAGCCACAAACAGAAATAGAAAACAGGTCAAAAACTCAAATACCTGTGGGGCCAATAAAAACAAAAATGTGTAAATCAAGATCTCTATAAACAATGGTGGGGCTTAAGTCCAAAGATCCTACTAAAACATTCAAATATCATGCTAGCTCTGTGACCTTGTGGTTATGGGAGCCACATCCCACATGACTGCCTACAAGTTCAAATCCTGGTCCCAGCAGCTTAAGAGGTAAGCCAGATGCACGCCCGTGAGCACGCATGCCTCAAATCTCAAGAGGATGGAAAAATGGAGACGGGATTACAACACAGCCACACCCCATTGGGGATGCTTTCTTCTCCCTCCGACAAGCACAGGCACCCTCCGGCAATTAAAAGGAATTCAAGTTCTATTTCCAAACACCACATTGACATCAACCAGAACACATCTGTGGATTAAATCTGGTTTTAAATCAACAATTATGAGATGACATTTTTTCCATTTTCTTTTTATTTTCTACAGGGCATGTGCACTAGCTGGAGAGAAAGTATCCCCGGGGGATGGCCATGCCCCAGTTCCTTCTCCACTCTCTTCTTTGGGATTTGGGGCATGCACACACAGGTACCCGTCTTGTTCTTCAAGTCGCCAGGTTCTGGACCTGAACTATTCAGTTGGCCATTTTGGGATCCAGCTGTTGGCCCGATTTTTAATTTTTTTACATAAATGTCTTTATTATAGTTTTCCTGTAGTAACTAACTACTCAAAGCATGCATAAATAAATAAATAAATAAATAACTGACTGACTGGAGGAGCTGGTCCATTTTTCTGCTCTGCATCAGTCAGGGCCAGTTATTTATACGACATAAACTGTCAGGTTTTGTTTCTGACAATGGTTTGCAATTTCTTCACCTGAGCTGATGTTTTTACCGACAAGACTCTTAACCAAGCTGTTGCAATCACTATCAGCACTATGAAGAAAAGATGAAACTGAGGTGCCACAGAACAGACAGATGGCAGAATGTGGTTACCAGGACTGTCAACATGCTCATCATCCAGAATTTCACTACACAGCCAACCATGTGGGTTACCATCCCTTAAAGACTGCGGGTAAAACCAATTGGTTTTCGAGGCCGGCAGGTCGCATGGTGGTTGGGGGTGCTGGACTCGCACATGGCTGAATGAAGTTTGAGTCCTTAACCCAGTGGCTTTCTTTCTCACTTTCCCTCGTTCTCTCACTCTGTCCCTCCCACACGGGAAGATTCGGGTTCAGGGTTCAAGACAGAGACCTCTGAGTACAGCGGGTTCATGTTTGACCATGATCTGTGACTTGCTGAAGGGGGTTGAGGAGTGGATCACAGCATCAGGATTGTGATGGGCTCTCTCTCTCCTATTTCTCTCTCTCTCTTGCTCTCATTTCTTGCTCATGAAAGAAAAAAAGGGAAGGGGGGAGGAAGGAAGGGAGAGAGGAAGGGAAAGAAAGAAGAAATAGAAAGAAAGAAAGAGACAGAGAGAGAGAAAGAGACATAACAATAATTACTGAAGGCCAGCAGGTGGTGTGGTGGTTAAGGTGCTGGACTTCCACATGGCCGAACACGGTTGGAGTCCCAGATTTGGCGGGTTGCTTTTTCACGCTCTCTCTCTTTCTCTTTCTGGTGAATGCACATGCCCTATAGCAAAATTAAAAATAATAATCGTAAATAAAATTAAATAAATAATTCTTTAAAAAATAAAATACTTGCTAACAGGTAAAACCAGGTCTGTATTACACAATGAGAAGTTAATTGTTTCATGTCAGATCTCTCTAAAGTGCCTTTATTATATCTCTTTATATGTATGTTCTCTCTTCCTTATTTCAGTATACGATTTAGAATTTTTAAACTATAGTTGCAATGATTGCTTATGTGGGGGTGTGGAGAGCTAATGGGTTTATGTGTAATAGAAATTCTAGAACTACGATAATTACTAAATTGGCTTTCTTAAACTCATTATCTTCCTCAGTAGAAGTTAATGTATACTAACAATATTAATTAAACCAAAACAATTTTTTAAAGAAATTATTTGAAGGCATCATATATTCCAGTTGACAGCATTATAATGATGAGTTTTAAATGCAAAAATGACTATAAGACTAATATTTCTTCCAGGATTATTATTGAATTAAATAATTTATGGCTAATGATTAATGGTGCGAATTATGTCCACTTGCAGAATTAGTTCAATAATTATTTACTCTTTTCTGCTTCTGAGTAATTAATTAGAGTGGATGCATCTGAGTTTACACTGCCTTGTCTCATAAAAAGAAGTTAGCATTATTTATTGAATAGCTTAGAAGCCATTATATTTTGGACAGTTTTGGTTTCTAGCTGGATTATTTTTCTTTTTTCTTTTTGTCTGCATTTTGGCTGCTAGTTTTTTAACTAAAACTTTCTAATCTAATAATCAAATTTATAAACGTTTTTAATTACATAATATATCCTTAACAATTATTTAGTGCTCATGAAATCCAACTTAACATTCATTTATCCTTCAGTTTTATATTTTTGAAAGATAATATTATACAATTGCTTCAAATAATTTAAGTAGCTTATTCTCATGCACTTGTTTTCACACATCATCTTCTGTATACATGCACATATCCGAGTTATGACTATAGTTTTCACATTTTTTATTCAGTTTTCTCATATAATATATTCTCACTCTTGCATAAATAAAGTATTAAATTATTAGAAAATTATATAACATGAACTGTTTAAATAGAGAAAGAGACATAGGGGCTAAGAATTTTTGCTCAATAAATGTGTTATTTTCTTGCATTTTATAGCTACCTGAATATACATGTGAAACTACTTAGCCAGCATTTTATGAAGTTTATCTTGTTTTCAAAAATGCAAAAGACCTTCTTTCTCCTTAACACTAGTAATCTTACCATTAGCACAATACCTATTATATATTCTATAAGCTTTATCATTCATTGTTACGATAAACAAAACCCAAAGTTACTCAGGCAAAGCTGTTATGTTTTGACATAAATTTTACTTTCAGCAAAAAATGCTGATTTAGGGCCGATTTAGGGCCAGCAGGTGGCATGATGGTTAAGGCACTGGATCCCAAATGGTCAACACCACAATTCAAATCTCTGACTTGACAGCATGAAAAACACAATTTGTGGGTGTGAGCGCACGCACATACTTGGCTAAAATATCGAGAAGAGAATGGAGGAGAAGGGATTGCAGCATGGCCATCCCCCTGCAAGGTGATTTCTCTATGTCTCTCTCTAGCAAGAGTAGGCAAAAATCTTAAAAAGGATAAAGAAAAAAAAGAATTGCTGATTTAATCACAATGAATAGCAGACTTCAGAATGCACTTATGCTCCAGGGCCACAATGTAGCACG
>NW_006203683.1:349430-385502 GCF_000334495.1 Tupaia belangeri chinensis
TTCCCTACGGGAAGGTTCAAGATTCACATTAGAGACCCCCTGAAGACGCCGGCTGCACACGTACTGGTGACACGGGGTGGTGGAAGCTGGAGGTGGGCCTCAGTAGGAAGACCCTCTAGTCAGTGACTGTCTTTCATAAATGAAAAAGAGCGGTAAACTATTTAATAAAAGAATGCAAATTATGTCCTAAAATTAATTTTGCTGTATCTAATTATGAAACTAGTACTTAGGTTTTTAAAAATTCATCTGTACCATTCTGTATTTTACTTTTAATAATACAAACTGTATCCATTCCTCCACTGCTAAAGCATACAACTTTTCTTTTGGGCATTTTCAAAACCCTGTAGAATACATTTTAGCAAAGTTTTGCCTATATTGGTGTGTTTATTTCACATATATTTATGACTGAAATTATTTTTCTAATTGTATAAACATCTTTGTATTTTTGCTGTGCAATTTCCTTAAATTTAGTAGAGTTATATGTGTTTATAATATAAATTAGATCGACCTAATATACACATTTTGAAATAACTTTACCATAATTTAATGTTAAATTTTTGTCCTTAGTTTTTTGTTTTGTAGTATGTTTTATATTTTGCCAGTTTAAAGGGGTATTTCAAGGCTGGATATATTTATATGAGTTAATACCTTGAGCAGATGTTTGCTTAGTACATTATTTTTATGTCATGTTCGTTTAATCTTTGTATTTTTCATTTCATTATTATTTTTTCTCTTTCTGCATTTTCTACATAAACCGTGGTCAAGCTACTTCGTTCTGTTAGTAATATTACGTGCTGTTTCTTTTTATTTTATCTTTCAAACTGTGTGTGTGTGAACACGGGTGTGCAGCACCACGTTTACACAGATATACGGAGAGGAAGGTCAAACAGGAAAAGTCAAGAAGAAAAAGTTTACTTTATAGTTATAATCCCATAAGGAAACTTTTCTACTTACAGGTGTTTTCTTTTGATCAGTCGTAAAGTTCATCATTTATTCTAACTTTACCCAGCGTCCCAGAAGGAGCACTCATCAATATTCAATCCGCTAACCCTGTCCCCACACCTTTCCTTCTTGGTCAGGTGAACTTGAAGCATTTTCCTGCATAGACTCACGTAACTTGGTTATTGGGTAGCTCCACAGATCCTTTGCCTTAACCAATGTGAACTTGGATCTAAGCTGAAAGCAAGACCATTTCAATGTCTCCTCTTCTGATGTACCTGCACCTGTCCACTCTTCGCTGCAGAGCTGGGACGTTACTTCAGCACATTTCAAAGTCACGCTTTGTCCCCTCTGCATGCAAAGTCACGTTTGAATAAGGTACTTTGACTAAGACCTGCACTGCTATGTTAACCTCCTGTTTTAGTATGTCGTAACAAAGGCTTTAAGCTTTGGAATAGCATTTGCTTTTGAGGATATTTAATTTAATTTAAAAAGATGAAAAGTTTGCTGTGCAGATGATACAAGCAAACCATTTTAAGGGGTATTAAGCGTTGGGCTCCAAAACAGAGTGTGTGCTAAACATAGAAGAAAGGGATGAGGGGACCTAGAGATAACTGAACATGGGGAGGAATTAAATATGCAGAAGGCACCCATGTGCATAGGCAGAGGCTAAAAATACATGAGCACTTAATATTAATGAGGTTGTACTTCTGCTCCTACTGTTCTTGATAAAGATTCTGACCTATGTGTCCTTTGTCCACAATATACAACTAAAACCTACGCAGAAGACCCGTGAGGATGTGCTTACCCTCATCAGCAGGCTTCGAGCAAGCTAGACCTATTAGCCAGATATGCTGTTCCCATGTCTTTTCCATAGAAAAAAATGTATCTTATTGGACCAGCGCAAATTGCTTTTGATGGGTCCCCATGCTTGCAATCGCCACTGTGGTTCTTGTAACCACGTAGTCGGGGGAAAACTGGGGTCATGCGTAGCTAGTACCAATGACGCTGTGTCCCCACAATCAGTGGCTGTGGTCCCTCCATCCTGCTGACACCTTATCCAAAATGCATTAACACAGCCCCTCTTCCTCCACCTCGTCTCTCTCTCTGTGTTTTAAACAGATTTTACAGCTCTGGGACCTGAGCGATTTTATCTGAACTCTGAGCCTCTCTGGGCCACAGCCTCTGGGCTAGCTGACCTGGTAGTATAAGACTGAAGACTGCCCTTGCATCCAAAGTCACTTTCTTTCTCTCTTTTCTTTCGTAGGCCTGGTCTTGTCCTGTCACCGTCCTCCCACCTCAACCTTCAGTTATCGCCTTGCTCGTCTTTAGACAGGGTCTCGCTCTTTTTGCTCCAGCAGCCTCAAGCTCGCGGTTCTCTTGCCTTCGTCTCCCAGAATCTGTGGGGATTACAGGTGCACGCCACCACAGCTGGGCCTGCGGCAAGGTAATTTTCTAAGGGACAGCTTTCATTTCAGCCCACGATCCTGCCCCAACACTACCGTACACCACGTTTTGGATCTCTAATTAAAAGTAAACACTCTGAGTCCTAGATACACAAGGAGTTAGAGTGTGATGCGGAATGCTCAAATGCTTGAAATAATTAGATGGAGAATTTCAGGAATGGCTGGGGTTTATTTTTTAAAAATTGACAGAAGAGGAAAAACGAGTGTGCTGCACAAGTACTAATTGGATCTTCTTCATCTGTTATTGAGGTGAGCAGTCATTTGAGATTTACTGAGTGAAGGAACCAACTCGTCAATAAGAATGTTCATAACACCATCTGGAGATCTTTTCCTTATTTATGTTTAATAATGATAATGACAAACAAATAAGGTAACTAAAAATAGCCTCTTTATCAGAATGTCCATAAGATTACTCCTATCCGAATAATAAGAAAACCTACTACTCAACTTGGCTGAATTGTTCTCCAGCAAATGTCTCTCCAAACACTAACGGTGCTTTTCCTTCTGCACCCTGTACATACATTAAAAACACCCTTAAAGCTCAATTTAAAAAATAAAATAAAGTCCAATATTTATTTATCCATTGGATGATTTGCTAAAGCTAACAACAACAACAAAAAAGACCAATTAGTGACACAACATGGTTGCTTTAAATATAGCTTATTACCAAAGAAAATTAAGCCACCTTATTTCTGATTTGGGATATCTTAGCTAGTGACTAATTTTCTTTTGTTTTGATTATATATATATATTTTTTTTTTTTTTTGAGAGGGAGAAAGCCATAAATTACCCCTCAGGGGTGATGGCCATGCTGCAATCTCTTCTCTTCTCTTAGAATTTTGGGCACTCATACACACATGCCCAGTATGAGTTTTAAGCTGCCAGGTCCTGGACTCAAATCGTATTTGACTATGTGGGAGTCCAGCAATGTAACCATTATGCCACCTGCTGGTCCCTACATTAATTTTTTTAAAGAATTATTTATACAGTGCATGTCCGCTCACCAGAGACAGACAGAGAGAAAGAGGGAAAGTGAGAAAGCAAGCCTCCATGTCTGTCCAGCCGTCAGCCATGTGGGAGAGCAGAACCTTAACCACCACGTCACCTGCTGACCCACATTAATTCACTTTTTACATGTGATTCTAAAAAAGGACAGTCATGTTCTGCCTGTACCACCCCATACTCACATTTTCTTTTCTTTTTTTTGGGGGGGTCATCAAATAAAATTGTTTCAGGTGAATCATACACTCTGATCACCAACACTTCCTCCAGTTTGCTTTTTCAACTCCTCCTGCCCTGTAAATTTGATTACAAGTTTGAGATACCCCAATCCCTCATCTTAGGCCTACATTACTTCTTTTTTAAGGTTTCTCCATAGAGCGCATGTGTTCACCAGAGACAGAGACAGTGAGAAGGAAAGTGAGAAATCGCCTTCCAGGGTGCTGACCGTGCTGCAGTCCCTTCTTCGTCCTCCTATTGGGATTTCGGGCACACACTTGCACATGTGCCAGACGGGCTTTTCAAGCCACCAAGTCTAGGGCTCAGCCTGCCGTCGGCCATGTGGGAGGCCGGTGCCCTAACCACCACGCCACCTGCTGGCCCCGGCCCACATTACATTTTGCTTCAGCCCTCATAACCCCCAAAGTATCTCATCCGCTTCCAGATCTTTACAACCTTTCAAGTTTATTTTCTTTATATATTTCATAAGAGAAAGAGACACAGACACCCCTGACGGCCTCTGACAGTGCTTTCTCAGGAGGCCCGGAACCCAAACCCAGGCTCCCCACGTGACTTCGGCATCCTATGGGAGCATTCTATGGCCGGTCAATGTGGCTGGGCCAAGGCCTTTGAGCATAGATGGAGGCGAGTCAAGCTTGTACCTCCAGTCCACATGCTCCTCTGAATTCCAGAATAGAATACAGTAGACTATTTCATCTCCCTCCCTAGATAGCTGCAGGAATCTTACCTCATCCGAACCAAGGGAGTGAGGAGCACATTTCAAAGCCCCTTCTCCTGCTATAATCACGCTTGGTGCAACGTCCTTTCAGTCTACTCACATCTGCATGCCAGAAACAAAGGTACACACGATCTCCTCTGCCCATTTTTTGCTTGTTTTTAGATCTTTGACATACTTTTAGGTTTCAAGGGAGAGCAACAGTGAGAAATCATCCTACTGGGATTCTGGGCATGCACACACATGTGCCTGGCATGACTTTCAAGCCACCAGGTCTGGGACCCGAACCGTGGTCAGCTGTGTAAGAGTCTAGAGCCTTAAGTACCACACCACCTGCTGGCGTCTTGTCCAGTTGTTTTTTATTTTTGGGTTTTAAGTTCATTATAGAGAGCATGTGTGTACGCATGAAAGAAAGAGAGGGCAGGAGAAGAAATAACCTTGGCAGTCCCAGAATGCTGCAATCACTTTCCTCCTGCTTTCTAGTACTTCAGGGTCTTGAGCTTAAGCATCTGAGCTGGCATGCTTCAGGCCAAGTCAGGGATCCCAACCCTCAGCTAGCCGAGGCTTCCAGCACAGCAGTCCAGCCTTCTACTAACAGCACCACAGAGGCTGGGCCTCGTTGTGTAATTTAATAGAAAATCTGTTGTCTTTTCGTCTTGGTTATCAGTTGATCTCATTCATTTGCTAAGATTTCTGCTGCTGCCCCTCTGTTCTGGAATGAGCACCTCTTCCTGGGGTGCTCATCCATAATAATCTTCCATCGCTCTCACGGTGTTTCGGTGTTTGTTCTTTTCTTTCACTCATTTTTTGAGAGATGTTTGCTATAGGGTGCATGAGTTGGCAGACAGAGACAGAGAGACAGAAAGCAAGGACTCACCCCCGGGGGAGAAGTCCATGCTGTTATCCCTTCTTCTCCAGTCTTGTCCTGGGATTTTGGGCATGCATCTACACACCTAACATGAGTTTTAAGCCTGGGTCAGGGACCCGAACCACAGTTGACTCCATGGACATCCAGTGACATAGTCATTACACCATCTGCTGGTCCCTCTTTTGCCTTTTAATTGGTCTTTACTGCTGCATCCACAATGTTTTTTTTGAAGCATAAAGCTATCTCCTCTGTTCTATGTTAAAGACCAGAACCCTAAATATGGTTGGGAAAGTCTGTCACCTTCTCCCGGTTCATTCTCCACCCTGCTGCCCCTCATGTTTGTAAACAAGTACAGAGGGTCTTCAGCTGCCTCCACTTCTCCACGCATCTAATCTGTGCCACTGACTCTGCACCTGCACACCAAGTGCTCTAAGCTAGGGGCTGCTGACAGGGCAGACATCTGACTGTCACCCGCAGGAAGCCTAGGTCGGAGTCACCTCTCATATGAACTTACTGCACCCCGGAAATAGGCTAAAGGTCAACACATATTTATGAGACTCTGTTCATCTTTTCCTCTGAACACAGGGGTGTTTTGTCATTTTGCTCTCATTATCTGGTGCTTTAACAGACTTCCTGGCATAACTAATTGTTCCAGAAACATCTGTTGAGTAAATCGGTGAAAGAGGATGAGAGAAGATTCAGCAGGTCCTGAACGTTCCTCTGACGTACTTGGCTCCACATCCAGCAGTGTCCGTGCGAGGCATCTCAGCGCCAGCCCTGCAGAGCATACAAGTCAACCATCGAGAATCTTTTACATGAAGCTTGAGGGATAATCCCCAAAGACATTCAACTTTCTAAAAATGTTCTTATCAAAATAATGTAGGCACATGGAAGCGACTGAAAGGTACGGTCGGACTTACGCTGGGAAGTGAAGAGCTGCCCTTCTCTCCCTCCGTGCACCACGCCTGCCCCACAGGCGTTCTCCTTCAGTGTGTGGGCCTCTACCTCCAAGGACCTTCGTAACACTGTTGCTACATGTAGCTGTTCATAGGAGCTGATTCTGATACATCAGAATCTATTCTAGCTCTTTTCAAAGTGTATCACCTATGCAGGTACATTCCGTTTGTCACTTGGTTGCCTTTTTACTTTCAAATAATATCTGGCCCTTCTATTTAAGAAACCATCGAATTTCAGCAGTATCTCCTGAAATTTCTATTCAAAAAATAATTATGGGTCGGTTCCCCAGTCCGGTAATTGAGACAGCCAGGTCCCACGTGGCCATGTGGTTTGAGTTCCTGATGCAGAGGCTTGTGAAACACGCAGAGCATATGTGTGTACATGCCCACCATCTGGAAGGAGAGACAGATGAGGGAGAAAAGCATACAACCTGATCATCCCCACGGGACGACTCCTCTCCACCCCTCTCTCCCTCTTCCTCTTTCTCTCTCCCCCCCACCCCCGTCTCTCTCCTGGTGACCACACTCACCTTCTAACAAAAAATAAATACGTTTCGCTTTATAAAAATTTTTCATTTGGTGCTTTCACTCTTATATTTTATTCTTTCCACAGGTGTACACATTACTAAAACATGCCTACAAAAATAAATTGTTATCAAAGTAAGTTGGATAAAATGAACTCAATAGCTCTTTCATAGTTTAATTTTTTATAACAAAAATGTTGAACTATGCAAATTAATGAATTTATAAGCCATCTGAAACAACTGGGTAGTTCCTAAGTAGGAAGGTTGAAAAAAAATAGAAAAAAAAAAACCCTATTCTCTTGTTTAAATAAAGTAAATTAATCTAGGTTTCTCAAAATCTTATATCTACACATTATATTCCAAATATTTATAGTAAATTCCACTGGAATTCAAATTTAACTTACATATTGAATTTTTCACAGGCAAGATGATTAGTAATCTCCAGGGAACAGTCACTCAACCTAAGAATTTATTGACACATATTACTCAAAATGATGATTGCAAGTATTTTTAGAAGGAAAAAATAAAAGACATTCCTAAGTCAACAATATTCTATACAACTTTTGCAAGCAGTAGGTAGCTGCTTAGCTCAGCGAGCATGTCTCTCCTTCCTTGTTTCTCCGTGAAAAAGAGAATCTCTAAGGACTTTTGGAAATTTCTCCATTAACACCTTCATAGCTTCAGAGTGTAGAGTTCAATAAAATTCTATGCTAAAATTTAAATTTCTAAAGTTCATATTCAGAATACACAGAATAAAATGCAACCAAGAATTATTGAGGGAAAAAAATTCATGTGCAACTAAGCTATTTAAGAAAATAGAACATTAGATATGTTCATTTTGAAATAGCATGTTTAGTGCAAATTATACGGAAAGCAAAGTTTAGTTTGATGAAGTGTGGGTATGCATAAATACCTATACAGAAAATCTGGGGGGGAAATGAAGCTTGATTCTAGCTTATAAATGAATCTACTAAGTGTCTATAAAAACCAAGCAATCCGTTAAACTCAGTTTTCCCAGTTCTCCCAATCTACTTGACTGCCTCTCCTGCCATGTGATTATTTCATGGCCAGCCCTCTCAGTTTGTACCTTCTGTTTCCATATGATGCTTCATTCTGTTACCCAGGGAGAATGTAATTCCATAATGCAATGTGATTTAGTCTTTCTTTTCACCCACTAATTATCTATAATACACTTTCTGCAAGTACATATAGAAGAGATATTTGGTAAGGGGGAGAAAATGAGAAAAGCTCCCTGCTTCAAAATGTAGAAGTCATGGGACTGGCAGGTGGCGTGGTGGTGGAGGCAGTGGAATCCCACACAGCTCACTGCGATTCAAGTACCAGACCTGGAGTCCTGCTCTCTCACTTCCACCCTGGTCTAATAATAATAATAATAATAATGAATAAAATTAGGTAAAATAAGTCTTTAAAAATGAAGGAGTCAGGGCCATGCAATTGATAAATGGTTTCTGGAAAATATTGATTTTTACTTCTAAATTTGAATACATAAAATTGAGCAAATAGTTTTTTTTTTCAATTTTCTGCCAATAAACAATAGTAAACTTCTAATTGATTTCGCAATTAAATCCCATTGATTTTTGTCATTATAGCTAGTAATAGGTTGTATGTCTTAGTTTTTACTATTGTAATCGCAATCTTAAAGGCGTATTTGGAATAGTTTATCATAAGATGGTGTTTCTGCAGACTGCCAAGACATTAAACTGACAAGAGCAAACATTACATGTAATCTTAACCGAAAGGCTATAAAGTGAGTGTAAGGCATTTTAATTTTACTTGCTGGTGATGTGATCATTGAACATTATTTTAATGATATCTATTTTATCTATTTTTTAATTTTGTTAAGTTTTTGCTAGAGGGCATGTGAGCTCACCAGAGACAGAGAGAGAGAGAAAGTGAGAAAGCACACCCTATGGGGTGGCCACACAATCCTTTCACCTCCATTTGTCCCACCTTTGGGGATGTGGGCACATGCACACTCACCTGCCCATTTTCCAGGTCACCCTGTCTGGGGCCTGAACAGTGCACTCAGACATGGAGGACCCAGCCGCTTTTACCACCATGCCACTGACTGGCCCAGCAATACTTAGGTTATGACATTTTTTTTTCCTCAAAGAACAATATTATATGATGTAATTTATAGTTAAAAATCTAAAAATGGTGATCTCATAGAAACCTACAGTCTAAAGATGGTTACCAGAAGCTAGGGTTCGAGAAGGGTTGGGGAAAAGAGAGGTGTTAAATGAAAAGCTACAATGTTTCGGTTAGTCTGGTGGAAAAATGTTTCGGTGAACTGTAAGTTATAGTGAACTGTAGCATTACAAGGTGCTCACAGTCACTATTTAAGTAGGTGTTAAGTAGCATGATTCACTCTTCCTGCAATGTATACATAGAACAAAATGTCACATTTGCTCCATAAATGTATGCAGTTACTCTGTGTCTGGCATTCTTACTCTTTCAGGAAGAACATTCTCTTTGACACTGCTTTTGAAACTTATAAAGGACCCAGGCTACAGTTGGAAGTCCTGATAGAATTTCAAAAAATTAAATAATTGAAAATGTAGACAATGTTCCAGAATGAAGAGAGGAACAATGCCTTTTGAGCAGAGAGACTGTTTCATGGTAGAATGGGTTGGTCTGGCTCGTGTATTTAAGCATAATAAAAACTGTTACCATCTCTCCATCTCTCCAATGACCTTGTATCGATTTTACTGAAATTCTAAAATGCGTTTCTCTTTTTCTTTCTTATGGGATTAAGTTACACTGGTGAACCAGGTAATTACCCTGCAGTCACTAAAGGACCATATATGGCAGTGGTCCCATGAGTTCATAGCGGAGCTGAAAACCTGCTACGGCCTGGTGACGCCGAAGCTGTCGGATGTAGTAGCACAGTCTGCAGGCGCCGTTCTCCTCATGGGGGTCACTTCCCACTTTCCCTGTTTCTCTCTCTCCAAGGAGCACACATATCCTATGTCAAAAGCTGAAGGGAAAAGAAGAACCTACTCACAGTATGTGAGGGCCTGATAGATACCAAGGACACAGATAGGAACGAGTGGGCGGGAACCTGTCAGCAAGCACCCTCCGTAGCACTGTCTTACTGTAAGTTAACAAGAGGAAAAATCATTTAAATCATAAGTGCGTTTCACAGAACACTGAAAACTTTAACAAAATGAAAAAGTCGGTCATTTTTATTTAAAAAGGAAAGCCATAAAAATGAATATAAAAAAGAATACCAAAATTCTGAAGGAAGTGAGCAGGATAATAAAGAGAGGAAAATATTCTCAAAATGCAAAAGGAAATCAACATCAGAAAGAAAAGACTGAGAGGTCGAAGGAAGGTAAAATTAGGTGGTGTATATAGAGAATATAAAAAATTAGAGTGTCGATATTTATACCATACATTTTCTTTTTTTTAAAGATGAAACTCTATTTCTTAGAGGTTTTTGCTATAGGGTATGCATGCTCCTTTGAGAGACAGTGGGAGACAGAGAGACAGAAAGTGAGAAATCACCTCCCTGGGGTATGGTTATGCCGCAATCCCTTCTCCATTTTCCTCTTGGGATTCTGGGCACACACACACATACACGTGCCCAGTGAGTCCTAAGCCACTGGGTCTAGTACTCAAACCATGGCCAGCTATGTGGCAGTCCAGTGACACAATTACTACACCCTCTTGTGCTTCCTACTTATATCATTTTAAAAATAATTATTTTAATTAATTTTATTCGTCATTATTATTATTATTTAACTTGACCAGAGAGACAAGGAAGAGAGAGAAGAAAAGTGAGAAACTAAGCTGCCAGATCTTGGACTTGAACCACAGTGTGTCATGTGGAAGTCCAGCACCTTAACCACCACGCCACCTGCCAGACCTCTATATAATACATTTTCAAGAGTTAGAACTAACTGTCCTAAAACAAATAGTATGTCATTGGAAAAGTCATGATGTATTTTTCTGTTTTTCTATGAAAGACAAAAACAAAAGAATAAAAAAAGAGAATTTCACCCTCTATCTGTCCACTGCAAGATGAAAGTCATTTAAGCAGCCACCTACGTGGTCCCTTTTTTTACTGACAAAGAAGACAATCATCTCGCCTTTGCAGCTGTCCCTAAGTGCACCTCTGACTGAGCAAAGCTGAGAGTTCTGCCTTAGTCCACAGTGGCGTGATCCAGCAAGGTTACTCTCCTCTAGAGCACACACGGGTGAATTCAAGTTTGGATACTTGGTCTTTTAAAAAGTATTTATTTAATTCCATTTATTATTATTATTATTTTTAATTTGACCAGAGAACAACAGAAAGAGAGACATAAAGGGAAAGTGAGAAAGCAAGCTGCCAGGTCCGGGGCTCGGACCATGTTCAGCCACGTGGGAATCCAGTGCCTTTAACCACCATGCCACCTGCCAGCCCTGGATAATTAGTAGGTCTTAACAAAATCTAAACTTCGCAGCTAAGATTTACAAGTTGCTGAATAAATTGCTTTCTGCCAACTCTGACCTTATTTCGTACCACTCTAATTCACCAAGTTCAAGTCACAATAGCCATTTTTTCCTTGGAAACAATGAGCTTATTCCTACTCAGCGCCTTTGCCATTGCTTTCTCATCAGACACCCTGCTGTATCTGATTAAATGTTACTTGCTCAGATAATCCACATCTGACCCCAATCTGAAGTAAATGTGTCCCCTCGACTCTTACTCCCTTTCGTCATTCTACAATCACCAATGCTCTGTTTTCGTAGCAGTGACCACACCTGACATGCCTTATTATTGGTTTATGTTTGTGCTGTCCTGGAACTCCAGGACGCAGGCACCTGAGGGCAGGCGCATGGGGCCCATTTGCTGTGGTCTCCTCAGCACTAGTGCACCAGCCGCATTTACAGCGTTCTCTGTACTTATCAGCTCCTCACTATATGAACGATGTGAGTAAACAAAGAAACGTGAAAATAATCTCTCAAATCAAGAATGAACTAAGAGAAATTTTCCACAATATTGATGCCTAAACTCACTAAGAAAATATTAACTTAATTACTGTGCTAATGCTAGTACATAACCTTGACAAAGGTTTTATTTTGTTTGTTTTTAGGTTTTTACCATAGTGAGTGTGTGCTTGCCAGAGACAGAGAGAGGGAAAGTGAGAAATCACCCCCCAGGAGGAGTGGCTATGCCACAATCCCTTCTTCTCCATTTTCCTCTTGGGATTTTGGGCATGCACGCACACATACCTGGTGTGAGTTTCCAGCCACTGGGTCCAGGACTTGAACCATGGTCAGCCACGTGAGCATCCAGCACCTCAATACTATGCCCTGGTGGCCTCAATGAAGGTTCTTATCATTGTTGGCTGTTATTTCCCCAGGATGTGCATCAAGAAATTACTAAGGCATCAGGATTAATCAATCTTAATGTATGCAAAGTATATGAGAAAGGAAATATTAACACATTTAATTATGTATAAGAAGTTATCAAGCATAAGTCCACAGAGTTTTTAAATAATATTAAAAATTTATGACAAAATTTTATATTTGAAAAAATGTTATGGTTTATAGGTCTAAATTTATCCCAGTAAATTAAGTTCTGGCATATCTACTGATGTTTGGGAAATCTGCACTTGTATTATATGTCTTAGTCAAAATATGCTCACTGAAGTAGGCATGGTACTTTCTTCATTTTGGAATGTAAAATAATGTATCTCATTGAACGATATCACTTAATATTTACAAATTACATGGGCCGGAAAAAGGTCTTACATAAATAACTTGTCACAGAGATAAAGTGATACAGCCAACATGGGAAACGGCCACGCATGTGAGAAATCTCCACGTTAATTTCATTTTTAAAAAGTGCTTAAAGTTGCATTTTAAAGCTTGAAGAACACTATTTTAGACCATTAATATAGATATGTTGTACAAGCTAAACATGAATCAAAATCTACATATGCATGAACAATAGTAAAATTATGCTCCACAGGATAAAGTTGGATTAAAGTGATTGTATAGACTGTATTCTCAAGTAATAACTTCAAAAAAAAATCCATTTCTATTTCAAGTCATCTAATTTGCCTAGTAAAATTATAAAAGGCATAATAAAATTAAAATATTTTCCTGGAAACACATTTCATTCAAATATAACTTGAAGTGATTAATTGCTATTCTTCATAAATATGATGTTCCCAGAACTGGGTACTGTCAAAGTCATTTGTCCTTCCACATGGATGATAGTGAAATGTTGATGGCCCTGGATGTCTGGGGTCATCATCTACTTGCACAGAGGCAGCTTAAAGAAAATCCCATCTACAAGTAGAACCTTAGATTATCTCAGCAGTTTCCAAACCAGGGGAAAATGATTTTGCATCATGCATTTCTCTAACGCATTCTCTCCGCTGCTGGTCTCTCCATACTGAAGTTTCCATGTCCCTTTGCACTGAGTCACGGTACGACACGCACAGTCTTACACAGATCATTGTGCTGGCGGCCAGCATACGCCCTCTTGGACGCCACAGTCCCTTGCTTTGGGTTTGCTTTTGTTTGGAAAAGGGCTTAGACTCCCGTGGCTTTTGTAGCTAATTCTCTTTGGTGAATCCTGACCACTGGATATTTGGTAATACAGACCGGGTGACAGCGATCTAGTGATTAAGAGATACTTCTCACTAGAAAAGTATTCAATCCTATAAAAGCAAATCATAGAAAGGAAGCTGATTGAGAGAAAATGTAAGTTGTTTTCCCCTAAAGAACTAGGAGAAATTCAGGCTGACACAACCCGCTTCTGGCAGAACTGGTGAGGGCTAGAAACCAGGCGCTCCAGCGGCAAAGCCAGCACTTGCTGCCTCGGTGCGCGGAGTTACTTCACATACTGCCCAGAAGCGGCTCACAGATCGCCACGTGAGCAGTTGTGGTTTGGTTGTTACTGTTTTTGACATGCATTTCTTTACTTGCCAGAGAGCACCTGTGTGAAACAGAGAGCGGGAGAGAGAAGGGGGAGAAAGCACCTCCCAGCAGGCCTGGTCATAGCGCAAGCTCTTCTCCATTTCTTCACACCCAGAGTTCTGAGCATGCCTGCACACGTGCTGGTGGGCTTTCCATTGCTAGGAGGTCAGCTATGTGGGACTTTCTCCCTTAAGTAGTAGGCCAGAGTCAGCCCAGAACTGTAGTTGTATTTAACTCGAAATGGGACCCAAAAACTAAGGGAAAATAGTTTTATCCATGCCATCACACCCCAGAAATGTTCGGGAACGCATAATAAAATGCACAACCATGCACAAGAATCACACACAAGGCTGAGGGAGCCTGCACTTCATAAATTAGAGGTTTTCTGTTTTCTCCAGCGGCTACTGTGCCCAGGCCTGGAGGAGTGAATGCTGGCACACACTCGGCCCTTCATGAACACGTGCTGCACGAAGGGATGCGTGAGGCTGAAGGAACGAATGTCCTGACGGCAGGCCTCCGATTCTGGTTCTGGGCTAACACGGTCTTCGCTCAGGAATTCCGCATAACCGAGTCTTCATGGCAGCCAATTTTTCTCAAGTATATTCTAACAAGTTAAAAAAAAAATAGTTCTTCTCTATGAAATTTGGTAAAAGCTAAAGCAAGGGCCAGCAGGTGGCATGGTGGTTAAGGTGCTGGACTCCCACATGGCTGACTGTGGTTCGAGTTCCAGACTTGGTGAGTTGCTTAATCACTTTCTCTCTCTCTCTCTCTCTCTCTGTCTCTCTCTTTCTCTTGTGAACACACAAGCTCTATAGCAAATTAAAATAATAACAATAAATAAAACTAGGGAACCAGCAGTTAGCGTAATGGCTATGTCGCTGGACTCCCACATAGTTGACTGTGGTTCGTGTCCTGGACCTGGTGGCTTAAAACTCATGCCGGACACGTGTGCGTGCGTGCCCAAGATCCCAAGAGGAGAATGGAGGAGAAGGGATTGCAGCATGACCATCCCCCCGGGCGTGATATCTCGCTTTCTGTCTCTATGTCTCTCTCTGTCTGTCTGGCGAACACACACTCAAAAAAAAAAATAAATAAATAAATAAATAAATAAATAAAAATAAATAAATCTTTCAAAACATAAAATAAAAACTAAAGCAAAATATATTCCTTAGCATTGGTGACCTCAGTAGGTACTTTTTTTTTGTCAAAATACTTAGGATTTCCTTATTTCTTTTTTAAACTATGCAAACAATGCTAAAATTTTAGACAAAGCCCACTGACTTGTAAAATAAAGTGGAAAATATAGGGGAAAAAAGGTGTGATCATTAGTAAAAGATTCATTTACTAACAAAATATCTACTTTACTATCACGATTTTAGTGTTTTTATTTGTTTTTGTTGTTCTGTGGCATGTCTACCGGTCACATTCAAACAACTAAATGGAGACCCACACTCCAACCTGACCAGACATTTTGTGGCAACTGAACAAAACATCTCCTGGACTTCTACAACAGTCCATCTGGCTCCCACAGTCTGTCCATTTCTGAATGCTTCGACTGCATGGCTTCAAAAGGGGGACCATGAAGCTGCAGAAGGCTTTTCCAGTAACACAGGCCAAACAGGAGAGAGCGAGTTGAGAGTGAACACAAAAGCAAAGTGAAAACAAGAAAAAAGGCAAGAGAAGACAAAGACTATCTCCCAGAAACTGCCGGAGGGAAGGGACTCATCCACACCAAAACCTCTTATCCTGGTTCTGGCACTGTGTCCTCAGAACAAGCACACACACTCACACACACCCTCACACACAATAAAACGAGGAAAACAAAAATGAAGGCTTAAGTCAGAAACTAGTGTGTAAGTAAACCTCTGCGAGTGTGAGCCCACCCGTTTGTCCTCTTCAGAGCACCTTGACAGAGGGTTTGCAAGCGCTGCACCACTGCTGCTACGGGGGCTACGGCAGTTCCTTCTCAAAGAACTCACGGGCCAGCAGAGCAGAGCAACTTTGTTTTTGTTTCAGGTTCTGCCATAGGGTGCATGCACTTATAAGAGAGACCAAAAGAGACAGTGAGAGGTAAGTTGAGAAATCACCTTACAGGGGAGGTAGCCACCCTGAAATCCCGGCTCTTCCATTCTCCAGGGATTTTTGGGCATGCACATAAGTGTGTCCAGGCTGCTGCGTCCAGGGCTTCATCTGTGGTTGGCCATGTGGGAGTCCAGTGCTTAACCACCACACCACCTGCTGGCCCAGATGAACCGTTTCTTTTTTTCTTTTTTTCTTTTTTAGAGATTTTGTTTGTTTGTTTTGCCATGGGGTGTGTGTGCATGACTGAGAGACAGAGAGAGACAGAGAAATAGAAAGTGAGAAAGCACCCCCCAGGAGGGATGGCCACGGTGCAATCCCTTCTCTTCCATTCTCCTCTCGGCATTTTGGGCATGCACGCACACGCACTCAGTGCATGAGTTTCAAGCTTCTGGGTCTGGGACTTGAAATGTGATCGGCCATGTGAGAGTCCAGTGATGCAACCATTGTGCCATCTGCTGGTCTCAATCATTTTTAAGGAGTGGTTAAGTCTGGTTGAAGATTAACGGGCAGGACACCATGAGCAAGGCAAGAGCCAATTTATTCCGGGAACGAGGAGTGTGGCTGAGACATAACAGACGCGTCTGTATAGTTAGACCACAACATACACAGGACTTCAGAGGGAAATCGCACTCGGATGAGGAGGACGTGTTTGCTAACCTGAGTTGTCTGCATCATTGTACTGTGGTTAGCAGCGAGGAGCCTCAGAGATTTAAGGCAGGTCATTCACAATATCACTCCAAAAGCAGTTTGGGAAGGACTGAAGGAGACTCAGTCCAGAGAAGAGAAGCATCAGCCTGCCTGGCTCAAAGAATTGTTCTGTAGCAATCAGTTCATTTTTATAATGAAGGCATGATTTGCTTTCTGTTATTTATTTATTTTTTTTAAGAGAGAGTCTTTTGCTGTAGGGTGCGTGTGTGCTTGTCAGAGATAGAGACGGAGAGATAGAAAGCAATAAATCACCCTCCAGGAGGGATGGCCATGCCACAATCCAGTCTCTTCGTGATTTGCTTTCTTAAAAAGTCATCATCTGTTATATCAAATTAATTGTGTCAATTTGCCTTTTAATAGCTTCATAGGTTTTTTATTTTTGCATTTATGTGCAAATTACATTTGCTTTTATGTTTTCTAGCTGGTCCCATCCAGTGTCTCATATTATATATACCTGGAGGGAAAAGATTAGTGGTGCCTGAAACTTTAAATTTATTTATTTATTTTCTATCAACGTATTAATTTGAATCAATCTAGTACCATGAGTATGATCCGGAGGTCACCGTTTATAAATTAGGTAGAGCTCAATCAGATGGAAGAACTATAAATGCCTTCAGAAGTTACTTCATCAGAAATTTGGGACCAGCAGTTGGCATAATGGCTGTGTCACTGAATTCCTATGTAGTCGACCGTGGTTCAAGTCCTGGACACAGTGGTTTAAATTCACACTGGGCGTGTGTGCATGCATGCCCAAGATCCCAAGAGGAGAATGGAGGAGAAAGGATTGTGGCATGGCCATCCTCCGTGGGGGGTAATTTCTCGCTTTCTGTCTCTCTGTCTCTCTGGCAAGCACATGCGCCCTGTACCAAGAACCTCTTAAAAAAATAAATGCTACTTCATCAGAAAGTTATCTAATTTATCTCAATTAAGGTTTATAACTTCTGCTACCAAAATGACTGGGATTATCAAATAATTCTCCTAAAATACTCAGAATCCCCTACTGGACCTTTACATTTAAACATTGGGAACTTGGGAAAGCAACAGTTCGATCCTCGGAAAGTATCGTACAACAGGGTATCTTACTCCAGGTAGGACCAACTGAATCTAGAATCAAAATATGCCTATCCATGTAATAAATATGTACATACACATACATTCTATTAAAAAAGAATTCTTCCATGGAAATTAATATCTTTATTTTAAGTGCAAATGCCTCTGATCAGGGCTGGATGGGTTGGTTTGTCATTTAAAGCAAAACTTTCTTTTTCATAATTTGTATAGAAAATGACGGTATTGGCATATCAGAGTCAACAGACGTGGCTGCTTATGGTTAGAAGTTACAGCCGACCATTTCTGCATCGTCAACCCCTCTGGCCTCTTGAGGGCCCGGAAATCAATAACTTCCCTCTACCTGCTCCCATTCTGACCGATTAGGTATTTTAGTATTGTAACTAGGCAGCTCCGTCTTACACACGACAGGTGAGCTGAAAACAGAACGGGGGCCGTGCCAGGAGCTGCCGACTTGAGGGAAAGACCGGCTTGTGGCATACGAGCTGACTGGCTGTCTCCCTCTAGGTTAATAAAATGGCACATGCCTCTAGCAGATGAGTCACACACTGAAATGGCAATCATTTTTAATTCAGATGCCACCTGCTTGATGGATCGTGGCTACTGGGACAGTTTCGGCGGGGAACGTGCTCAGGCTCTGTCTAGGCCTGGTCGGAAACAATGCTGGGTCGATTCATGGAACTCACACGGGTGTAGTCGGAGAGCACGGCGTTAACTGGCCCCGAGCATGGGGTTGACTGGACAGTGTGAAGCGTGTACCCTGCAACCCTTTCTTTACAGTAGTTTATGCACAGAACTGCAAGCTCTATATCCTGGGTTTGCTGCGTTGGTTTGTGGTGTAAATAATTTACCTGACAGGCCTGCTTAATCCTCTGTTGTAGTTCTTTCTGTCTGGTTCTGTGCTTTCAATGTAGGTACCTATTTTTATTGTTTACCTCTTCACAGGGATCAAGTAATCGCTAGCTTATTTTATTCCCATCTATATTTTACTTTTAAATAGAGATTAAAAAGAAGCCTCAAAAGAGGACACGAGTGAACGTGGGCCTGGCCCTAGAGGAAGCTGGATGTGTCCTCTTCCCCCGAGGTCTGTAAAGAGATCCTGCCACGTAGAAACAGACCAGGTGTTGACGGAGCCTTCCGTTTGATGCTTAGCAGCTAAGAAAGATCGACAAAGGGACCAGCAGTTGGCGTAATGGCTGTGTCGCTGAACTTCCATGTGGCTGACCACGGTTCAAATCCCAGACCTGGTGACTTAAACTCATGCCCGGTGCGTGCGTGTGTGTGCCCAAGATCCCGAGAGGAGAATGGAGGAGAAGGGATTGCGGCATGGCCATCCCCCCGGGGGGTGATTTCTCGCTTTCTGTCTCTCTCTTTCTTTCTGGTGAGCGCACATGCTCTATGGCAAACAAACAAACAAACAAACAAACCTCTCCTAAAAAAGAAAAAAGAAAGATGGACAGGAACACCTGAAACACCACTTGATGCAGTGGCTTTGAGGAAACAGATCACATTATTCCAGGATAAAACACAGCCCAAGAATACTGTGGGAACAATGTAGATTGATTCGTCTTTTTTCTTCTCTTATCCAACCTCACACATATATCCTCCTTTTCATTTAATGCTCAGTTCCGTCCCCTTTCGGGTAGAGAAGGAAGATAATAGTCTATTTTTTTTTAATTAAAAATCATCCTTTTGATCTTTCAAAATAAAAATCAACTTTGCTCCTAATGTTGGTATCTGGAACACACCCCTTGACATTTTCACTTTAGAAACTCATCACTTCTCTTTAGAAATTCCCTTCCCTTTAGAGACTCATCACTTTGATATTGGAATATTACTGTAAAGATCTGGATGGAGCACAAGGAAACATGAACAGGCCGACAGAAAATGGGCAAAGATATGCACAAACTTTTGATAGAACAAAAAACATAAATCACTAATAAATTTAAATATTCCACCTTACTAGTTATCAATGAAATGTAAATCCAAATAAGATATCTTTGAAAATACTCTAAATAAAATGGTGATACAATTCAGGGAGACAGGCCCTCTCCTGCAGGGATATGATCTTCCTGTAAAACAACTTGACAATATGCTTCAATATTTCTAGGTTCCTATATTTCAAACCCACAGCTCCTTCTCCAACAACGTATCTATCCAAAGAAAATATTTTGCAAAAGTCTTATTTATCACTTTTTTGGTGCTCTTGCTAAAGTATCTTAGTCCTTAAACAAGTAATAGTGTTTGAAAACAATGCAATGTGAACTTTGTAGTGACGTTTTTATGTGAGTACTGGCTAATTAAAGGGGAAACCTGGAAGATCGTGAAGGACAGGGACACCAATGATGGAAAGTCTAGGTACAACAAAAGCAGGGGAAGTGTCAAGAATTAAAAATGAAGTCGGGGCTGGCAGGAGATGTGATTAAGGCACTAGACTCCCCCATGGCCGGCCAACCGCAGTTCAAGTGCTAGACCCAGAAGTTTGAAAAGCACCCCAGGCACGTGTGTGTGTGTGTGTGTGTTCTCTCTATCTCTGCCTCTCCCTCCAATGAGCACAGGTGCTTTATGGCTAAAAATCTTTAAAAAAAAAAAAGAAGAAGAAAAGTGTCCTTAGGGTCAGGTCTAGGGTTGGGTTTCTAACCCCTTCTTGGCTCTATGTAACTAAGACCAGCCCTTTGTTCATCATCAGAAAATCCTGCATGTGTTTGCTGCAGAGACACCAACTCGCATTCTGACAGTGTCATTGCTAAACAAGCATCATGCGCCACACTTTCTCACTCGAGTGTGCGTGTGTGTGTGTGTGTGTGTGTGTGCTTTTTTTAAAGAGAGATTTTTGCTATAGGGTGCATGCACTCGCCAGAGAGACAGAGAAAGAAAGCGAGATATTACTCCCTAGGGAGGCTGGCCACCCCGCAATCACTTGCAATCCCTTCTTCTGCATTCTCCTCTTGGGATTTTGGGCATGCACATGCAAGTGCAGGAGTGAGTTTTAAGCCACCAGGTCCAGGACTCAAACCAGGGTTGTCTACATGGGAGTCGAGTGACATAACCATTATGCCATCTGCTGGTCCCCTTGCACTGAAATATTTAGCAAGACACAAAGCCATGGTTTTGTTTGTTTCTTTTCAGGTATATGGTACCTTAAAGAACATTCAATTTGACGGTTCAATTTGTAAATAAAGAATACGAAAGAAGTAACTGGCCTGACTAGACACGCAGCTCATCATTAATAATGGAACAGGGATTATAACCCTGCGTTTGGGGAAACTCTTAGTCCAATTTCCCCATAAAGAGCAAAAGCCCCTTAACTTTCATAATTAATTAAAGAGTTGCCCTTTATCATAGACTGTGAGATTGTAAACAATACGTTGTGAACTGTTGTCCCTCATAGTTAAATAGGTCACACGAAGGTCGGTGTGCACCTTACCCAGGAAGTTAAAATGCACATTATAAATAATACAGTCACTTAGCTAGGCTCTGTGCCCTAGACTTACATCTCAGTGTTTGCGATAAAGCTCCAGAACTGGACCTGTCTCCTTGGGTCAATAGGTCAGAGTACACTTCATTCAGGTGAAGCCTAGAGGCCATTTGGGAATCTTTTCCAATGCTGAGGCCTCCACTAGGACACTTCTACCCCAGGCTTAACCTCAACACGGTCACAGCTGCTGATCAAGGGCCCTGCATCTGACCCTTTCCAGTATACACGAAAACTCTCGTATGAGCACTTCAAAGTTCAAGGAAGTGAGGAGACAAGGGCCTCGAGCAAGGAGCTTCACCACCATGAAACTGCTCGGGCAGACTAAATATAACAGAGAGCTGAAACGTCTCCTTCCGGAAGTGGCAACCACAGAACGGCTAACGTTATGATATGAAGACGCCGATCGGTGGCAAGACCCTGGGATATAGAGTGCCTGTCTTCCCTTAAATATATAGAAGCAGTCAATAAATGTAATCACACACCTCGATTTCAGGCTCCTCTAGTGCATGGCAACAGTTGCTTTGGGATTGAGAGCAAGGAAAAAAACCCTGCTTGGTGATGCGTGCTTCAATCTGCTTGGTCTCATACCTGAAGGTCCCAAAGGAAATTCATACGGAAGAAGCATTATCCAGAAGAAAAGGAAGTCACCAAAGGTTAGTGATATATCTCTCAATAACAAAAAGACGACACAGAATTTATGTGTAAGTGTTTTTTTCTTTTTCATGCACTGAACATTACTTATCAAATATTGGCCATATTAAAATATTGGCTTCTGGTAGCAAGGTTATAATACCAAAGATATATGAATCCACTAAGACAGAAAGAAATCAGATACTAAAATATTTGGTAAATTCAAGTTCTATAAATGATATTACGAGATATAAGTTGGTATATGGAAAGCAATTTGTATCAAATCAATGGTTTTAAGAGAAAAACTGACCATAGAATATTTACTGCAAGTGTTCTATCTCTGATCATCTGCAGTCCAAACGAGTTACCTTCCAAATTGGAAATTGCCTTAACTCCCTGCTGTGGGGTAAAGAAGTAAACTCCTTTTAAACTTTGTTTTTCTTCTCATTTTTAAAGTTTTGCCAGAGGGCACGTGCATTCCAAAAAAAACCCCAGGGATGGTCATACCTTAATTCCTCCTCTTCCATCCTGCCTTCCCTTCTGAATTTTGAGCACGCACATACATGTGCCTGGCATGTTTTCCAAGCCACCTGTCTTGAGATTCAAACCACAACATCAGCCTTGTAGAATCCATCCCAACCACCTACCACCAGCTGGTCCCACCCATTCTTTTAAAGGAACAGAACTTAGTTGTTTTCCTTTATTGTTCAGGAAAGGATATTTTGCAGGTGGCAGAGAGAAAAGTGTATGAAGAGAAAAGCCAATTATTCAATGAACGGTTTGATAATTCCTAGGTTGAAGATGTTGATCTATAAACTTAGGGTGCAACTGACTAAAATGAACAAGATCAAGTCAAATCATCATGACAAATATGTATTGACATACTACGTATCAGGTAATGAGCTAGACCCACCCAGCTTCACAACGATGCGGATGGAGGTTAAATGGTTACAAACTGTTGAACTCTGAAAATAAATAGACCTCTTCATTGGTCTAAGCTTTACTGAGTCTCATCACGGTGTTAAGATTTTTGTCATAGAAGAGTCAGCAGGTGCCATCATAGTCAAGGTGCCGGCCAACTGCAGGTCCCAGACCTGCAAACCTGAAATCGCACTGGCTGTGTGTCCGTGCGTGCCCAAAATCACAGGGGGGAACGAATGACAAGGGATGGCAGCACGGCCATCCCCCCGGGGGTGATTCCACACTTTCCCTCTCACACACACTCTATGACAAAAATCTTGGGGAAGAAAAAGAAAGAAAGAAATAGATATTTATGATAGAAGAAAAAGAAATATTACACAGACTTCAACGGGAAAAGCAGGGGCCAGCAGGTGGCGAAGGCGCTGGACTCGCACACGGCTGGCTCCTAGTCAAAGTCCCAGACCCAGCATGTGTGTGTGCATGTCTGCAATTCAGAGAGGAGGATGGAGGAGAAGGGACTGCTGTGTGGCCATCCCCCCGGGGGTGATTTCTTACTTTCCTCTCTCTGTCTGTCTGTGTCTCTCTGGTGAGCACGCACACCCTACAGTAAAAATCTTTTTTATTTTATTTTATGTATCCATTTATTTAGTTATTTCAATTTGACCAGAGAGGCACAGAGAGAGAGAAAGAGAGAGAGAGAGAGAGTGAGAAACCAAGCCACCAGGTCCAAGACCCAAACCACGGTCGGCCATGTGGGAGTCCAGTGCCCCCAACCACCAAGCCACCGAAAGGGAACTCTGGAACATCCTCGTCAAGAGATAAAGCTGGCAGAAGCTGGAGGGGCCTGCCTGGGGCTGAGGCTGTGGGGCAGGCCAGGGTTGTCTCCAGCCCAATCTAAACAGGCCAGGGGCAGCCCTGCCTTCTCACTAGGTGGGAGCCTAGCAAGAGGGTAAGAACAGGGTGAGACCTCCCTGCCCCTATTCTCTATCCTTCTCTTACAAAAAAAAAAAAAAAATAGAAAACCACCAAAAGATAGTTGTCAAAAAAATGGTGCAATATAATAATGGTATTGTCAACATTTATTGAGCATTTATTATGTGCTAGATGCAAGGCTAAACGCTTTATATGATTTATCTCTGTTAATCCCTACAGTAACCCCATGAGTAAAGTAATATTAAAAATACAATATTAACCTTAAACTATGGAGCATTATGAAGATTTGTCAATCAATAATGAATAGATAAATTACCCCCATTTAAAAAGGAGGCAACTGTGATTCAGTGATCTTTCTTGGTCAAAGTTTCCTAGTTAATGAGACAAAATGTTGGACTTGCTGGACTCCCACATAGGTGACTGTGGTTCAAGTCCTGGACCCAGCAGCTTAAAACTCACGCTGGGCATGTGTGCATGCGTGCCCAAGATCCTGAAAGGAGAATGGGGAAGAATGGAGAAGGGATTGTGGTGTGGCCATCCCCCCGGGGAATGATTTCTCATTTTCTGTCTTTCTGTCTCTCTCTGTTTCTCTGGCAAGCACACACACACCCTATAGCAAAAATCTCTAAAAAAAAAAAAAAGTTTCCTAGCTAGCGAGGGTACAATCCTTAGCACAGTGTGGGAAACACTGTGGTAGAAACAAATATATCCATATGGATGCACATGTTCACATGGAGTAAGAGCAAAGGTCACTAACCTAGACTCAATGCGGGTCAGGAAGTTATGAAGTGGATGAAACTGCCTGGCCCCCCCTTTCCAAACAAGTTAGTTTCTGCTTCTCAGGAACTCTCCCCTAGGACCTGCATTTCTCAGGCTGTGTTCTCAGGCTCTGCTGATGTGGTTTCACCTCGAATTCTCTAATTAAACAGAGAGTCCCCCACAGGTAGTGATACATCTTAAACCCTCATTATCTTTCCAGTGTCTGGGTCATACCTCATACAGTGCGGCATTGGATAAACATTTGTTGACCAAATAAATGTCAATGTGCTCTTGATTGACAGCTAGATCGAATCTGCACTGAAAGACGGCTTAGTTCGGGGGTGTTTTCTAACCCTTCACTGTAAATAAACTACTTCGTGTGAAGCTCAGACTTACAACACCATCGTGTTTCACCCTGTATGCATAAGGTCATGAGAAAAATTCATCTTTTGTATTATATATGATTACCCAGGAAGATGGTCACGGGGATGAAAGATATTTGTCACTTATATGGGTTTTATTTCATGCTTTAACTGTACGATTCTATTGCTATTCGTCAACTAATAAAATTTACCCATCTATGCACAGTGAGTTGTTTATTGAATACAGCAAGATTGATTTTAGCTGTTTTGGCAGGTGAAAATTAAAACCATGCTTGCTTTGTTCCAAAGCTTGGTAATATGCAAAGTAACAAAGAAACTGGAACAGAAACAATTCATATATTTCTTAGAAGTCAGAGGTCAAGGACTGGTTCATACTCCCACTTAATCGTCCATAAAATACTGCACACCACAGAGAAATTCAGCATGAGACTGGCCGCTGTTATTTTCTCAGTAACTTGTATTTGGAAACAGTGGCCTTTCTTTCTAAGATAGGTTTAGCTATGATTACTATCTTTTGTAAGCAAAAATCATACAGAAATAGGCAATTCATATTGAAGAAGATGAAATGGAAGTAGCAACTGAAGTTTCTTCTTTCTTCTTTCAGGTTTTTGCCATAGGGCATGTGTACTTGCTAGAAAGAGACAGAGAGAGAGAGACAGAGACAGTAAGAGGGACAGTGAGAATGCCACACTGCAATTACTTCTCCATTCTTCCCCTGGGATTTTGGGCATGCAGGCACATGTGCCCAGCATGATTTCCAAGCCACTGCTTCAAGGACTTGAATCGGCCATGTGGGACCCAGTGCCTTGCCCTCCACATCACCTACCGGTCCTTCTAGTTTATTTCTTAATATGTTGTGGAAAACATAATAGATCTTAAGTTAGTATCATTGCTCTCTGGATTTTTTGGTTTATTTTTGTAAAACTCCTAACAGCTTTCAAAGAGAATCAAAGTGAGTTGATCTGCTAGCTATCCAAAGGAGTATGAGTTATTTTTCTTTTCCTCAAGAATACCAGAGTTAATTGGCTATCTACTTTTTTGACATCTTCAAAATTTGCTTTTGAAATTCTATATTTGTATTGTACATTTCCATGCACACACATATAAAAACACACATATGTTACATGCATGTTTGATGGTAAGAGAGCTCATGCATGCATTCAGGCGGGGAGAGTGGCACCCGTCACAGGGCCTTGTCACTCAGAAATCTACTTTCCCCAACCCTTCAGCTCTATAGGATCCTGGATACCTGCATACCTGTGAGTGAACTGAGCACAAATGATTAAATAAATAAGTTGACAACTGGTGAATCTAAGTAAAAAGTAAGCATTTTGTACTATTCTTGCAAACTCTTTATAAATTGAAATTTATTTTAAAAAAATTTTAGAGAGATTTTTTATAGGGTGCATAAGCTCACTAGAGAGACAGAGAGACAGAAAGGGAGAAATCAAGCCACAATCCCTTCTCCTCCATTCTCCTCTCAGGATCCTGGGCACGCACACACACCTGGTGTGAATATTAAGCTGCGGGTCCAGGGCTTGAGTTGAGGTCGACTCTCTGAGTGCTCAGTGTTGTAACCATTACACCACCTGCTGGTCCCTTTTTGAAATTTGTTTTAAAAGATGGGACCAGCAGGTGACCTAATGGCTATGTCACTGGATTACCATGTAGTCGACCACTATTCAAGTCCCGGATCTGGTGGCTTAAACTCACGCTGGGCACGTATGTGTGTGCGCACAAGATCCCAAGAGGAGAATGGAGAAGAGGTTGAGGAGTGGCCATTCCCCCTGGGGGGTGATTTTTTGCTTTCTGTCTCTCTGTCTTTCTCTGTGTTTCTGGCGACCACAAGCGCCCTATAGCTAAACCTCTCCAAAAAAAATTATTTTTAAAATGGAAATAATTGTATAACAATAAAATTAAAAATATTATTCCAAAAATAACCACAATAATTGATAATTGGTAATCCTGTGTATTTTTGCAAATAATTAACCATTAATAAAACTTCTACATATGTAAATTTATTTGACTCATCCTTGAATCAACCCTTAAGACTGTAGTTGACCTTATTCCCATTTTAAAGACAGAGAAATCTGGGAACAGAACTATTCCAGTCTTTGAGTTCAAAAGCTTGTGATCCTTAGTCTTTTCCCAGGTAACCATAGCAAATTGCCCTCATTTAGGACCAGAAGGCCAGCCGTGGCCCCTCCTGTGCTCACTAGCAGCAGTCGAGCTGCAAGAATCTGGTAGGTTGAGGTCAGAAAGCTGCTCTGTAATTTAGAATCAATCTCCTGCGCTGCCTCATCTCTGTTTTCATAGCGTGTTACCGGTTTTCCCTCCGAAGTTGCTCTTTTGGCATGATCGATGGTGCAGGTGCACAGTTTTAGGAAAGAAACGATAGGAAACTCTGTCGGTTTATGCCGCATTACAAATAGAGAAAGAGAAAAAACATCGATGTTACACAAGTAGAGTTGAGGAAATCATTAGGGAAATAAATATTACTTTACCGCTTTCAGGAATTACATCAAAGTGTATGTATTTCATTTGAAAGTGTGTAGGTGTTCTTTGGGGAGAGAAGTCAAGAAAGGGAGGAAGATGCAGAATTTCATATTTCCAGAATTCTTATTTCAGTAAAATATGACCTATCTTCTGAATTTAGAATACTGTTCTTCATTTTAAGACTATTTGACTTATCTCTGACCATTTTCTATGGTCAAATACTTTTTAAACATCCCTCTAAATAATTTGGAGAGCACAGCTTTATGCTCCTAGATTACATATCAACAGAAAAGAAAAGACATCACCTAACCACAAAATACAAAAGCTAAGCATTGCATATGATCAGGAGATCCATTCTTTGTTTGAGCAAGTTGTCCATCAGTTCCCACAGCAGCAGGAAAACATGATGGCTGAGAGCATGGTTTTGGAGCCAGACTACTCTTAGAAAGTGTGTGATTTGGGACAAGTTTCTTTTTCTTTTTCTATTTTTTTTTCTTCTTTTTATAAATGAGTGTCAGTGACAGAGAGAGATCAGGATGGTGGGGGAGTTAAAAGAGACAAGGAGAGAACGATAGGGGCTAGCAGGTGGTATAGTGGTGAAGGTGCTGGATTCCCACATGGCTGACAATAGTTCGAGTCCTGGACTTGGCAGCTTTCTTTCTTATTTTCCTTCTCTCTCTCTGTCTCTGGCCAACTTTAAAAATTAAAAAAAGAATAACAATGAATAAATTTAAATTTAATAATTATTTTAAAGAAGAGAGAATAATACGTACATCTGACCGGGTTTTGCCAGGCTGCAAGCATTCTGCCCCCACCCTGGACCACGGGTGCACACCCACACACCTGTCCTGTCTGACCCGGCCTCCTGTGTGGTCTCAGCGGCACCTTCTTGCTCATACCACTGTGCCTGGGTTTTGGTTACATTTCTAAAAATATCTCCAGATTTCAATTTCTTTGTTTATAAAATCGGGATAATGACTGAAACTACTTCACAGGGGGTACTGTGGTGATGACAGTATTAATAGGGGCTAGCAAGTGGTGTGGTGGTGAAGGCGCTGGACTCCCACATGGCTGACTGCGGGTCAAATCCCAGAACCGGTAGCTTACTTTCTCACTTTCCCTATCTCTCTCTCTCTCTGCATCTCTCTGGTCAAATTAAAAAAAAAATGTTAATAACAAATAGAATTACATATTTTTTTAAAATAAAAAAGTATAAACATATGAAATAATTAGAAATGTCACACAAGTTTGTGTGTGTGTGTGCATGTGCACACTCATGTGTGTGCCAGAAGGTACATGCGCACACATGAGAAGAGAGAGAGAGAGCGCGCGCATGCGAGAGAAGGTGCCCCCCAGTGGGACTGGCCCAGGCTGTGATCTTCTTTCCCGATCTCCATCCCACCAGGACCCTGGGCACACAGGTACACCTGATGTGCCTTTCAAACCACCAGGGCTGGGACTCACACTCTAGTTGGCCATGTGAGATTCTACTTCCTTTGGACAGAGGAAAAGCTCCTTCTGCACTAAGGAGCCAGCCCGGAATACATGTTGATAGTTATTTTTCATAGGATTAATCTAACAAATATTTACCGATCATCTAGTAAGCTCCACCGTGAACACGGGATCATGCAGTTGTCATGTGCGAACCCTGCATCAAGTGCTCTGGAGAATTAAAAAATGATTCAAAGACTCTCCGTGTGCATATTAGTTGTCTGTTACTGTATGGGAAGTCCCCAACTGCACTCTCAAATTCAGCAGTAATAGCAAACATTTATTTTCTTAAAGTTTCTGTAGGCAGGAGGACGGTGACTTCACCACGTGCCTTACATGGAAGCCTGGCATAAGGCTCCAGTCAAGTGTCGGCTGGGTGGAGTTCTGATCAGAAGGCCTGGCATCCATGGTACCCACTCCCACACTTGCTGAGGTTTTGCTGGCAATATTTCCCTCCCTACAAACCACCAGGCCTCAGTCAGGGTGCTGTTTGAAGCCTCACGGCTTCCAGCTTGCGAGCAGCCCCAAAGGCAGCTCTCAGTATGGCACCGGCTTCCTTAAGAGCAGTCCAGCCAGTGGTCAGGGAGGGCTTGCAGAGAGGGGGTGGCAGTCTCGCTGTGACCCAGCCTTGGGAGTGGCATCCTGTAACTTCTACAATATTCCGATCATTAGAGACGAGCCACTGGGGCCAGCAGGTGGTGTAGTGGTGAAGGTGCTAGACTCCCACATGGCTGAACATGGTTCAAGTCCTAGACCTGGCAGCTTGAACATCACATTGGGTGCATGTTCATGTGTGCCCAGAATCCCAAGAGGAAAATAGAGGAGAAGAGACTGTAGCATGGTCATACTCCCAGGGGATGATGTCTCACTTTCTGTCTCTCTGTCTCTCTCTCCCCTGCGAGTGCACATGCCCTATGGCAAAAACCCAAAAAAAGAAAGAATTGAGCCACTAGTCCAGTCCACACACAGAGTACACAAAGACAGAGATAACATCAAGTCTCAGTGCCCTTCCAGTTGGGAAGACTGAACTAGATGGCCTCAACATGAGACACACTCACACGGAGAAAAGGAAGAGATTTGGTACACTAGGGATGCCTGATATTCTTTGGGGTTTGCCTGCATCCATGAAAGAATTACTGAGTATGGGCTAAACTCTCTGACTCTACGAAAGACCTTTAGTCTCATGCACTAGATGCGTTTGAAGGGTTTATATAACACAGAACACACTCGAAGGACTGGGTCTTACTGAGGCAGTTTTGGCAAGGGTAACATCTCACTGGTGTTGCCTACTCTGAGCGAAGAATTACACTTATAAAGGACTCACTTATTCCAAGTGAGCATTGAAGAGTACCAGAATGTTCCACTTTAAAATATACCTCTTGACATATGAATTATTTTGAGCCAAAGGAAATCTAGAACCAGCAGCTGTAGTAAAAATCTCTGTAGCTCCCCCTCATTGACAAAGATAGGGATTTTTTTCCTTTTGTAAGGAAATTTACATTTTTTAAAGAATTATTTTATTTAACTTTATTTATTTATTTTTAATTTGACCAGAGAGGGACAGAGTGAGAAAGAGAGAGAGAGAAAGTGAGAAAACAAGGACCCAAACCATAGTCAGCCATGTATGAGTCCAGCACCTGTAACCACCGCCCCACTTGCCAGCCCTGGAAATTTACATTTTTTAGGAAAGTTTAATTTATAATGCTATCTCCTTTCTAGGAAAAGGGTACTCCTCACCCACTCTTACAACTGAAAGACTCTTAACTGCATAAGAGACAATCCTCACCCTGCGGGACAGCCTGCCTGTACTTCCCTCCCCATCTGGGAGCCTCCGATTCCTTTCCATTTCCTTAGCCTAAAATGGTATATAAACTTAAAACATCTGGCTACCTCTTTGAGTTTTCATTTCTTTGTGGATCCCCACATGTACCTATGCAATTAAATCTTTTTTAATTCTCCGGTTAATCTTTATTTTTTAATCCAGTGAATCTAGGTGGGTAAAGGCAAAATAAATTTTTCCTACCCTGCACTATAATTAAACAAGACAAATTCATTTAAGCTGCTCTGAAGGTGGAAACGGGGCTTGGTGAGGATCACTGAGCCCTCCCTCTGTAATGAACAGAGAGATTCCGTTTACCACATATTTATATGTAATGAACTGCAGAAGACATGCCGGGTGTCTGCTAATACTCTGCGGTTCTTCCTCAGTAACCACCTGGTAATAACATTTACCACTGTGACTAGGTAATACTGGTTCTGTCGGATTTTTATTGCGTGTGGTTCATATCGTCTCGTTCCACATAATCCTGTTTTCACTTGGATAGCTGCTTTTTGCTTCAAGGATTTATAACTAATCAGATATTCTTATTCTTTGCCTGTTTATTTTGGTAACGGCTGAACAATGTTGAATCTCTTTTTCCTTCTTGCCAGTGGACTCTGTGTTTGTACAGATCCTTTCTCCGAGAGCTTGTCTCTCATGAAGGGATTCTCTCTGAAACCACCAAATTTAGTCTTTTTATTATAAGGGTAAATGTTTCTCTTCTCTGCCTCCTCTTATTTAATACCACAGTAATTTCCTGTTGTTGCTGAGATTGACTTGGTATTCATTTGAGATTTATCTTGGAATATTATATTAGAAAATGTGAAGGTGCCTACAATTTGGGGAGATGCTTTCTTATAATTACATCATCATAGTTTTCTTTCCTCGATTGATTTAGCTTCTTCATGAATTAGCTTTTGGGTTCTTTTGATTCTTTGGTGACAAAAATGTAAGCGTAATGTGAGCTTTATGCTTACATTTGTCCAGAAACAAACTTTTAAATACATGCGTTGTGGTTCAAGTAAGAACAACCCATACTCCCACTGCTAAGTCATAACCCCACTTGAAGTTGTTTGTACAATGATAGTAAGGCAGAAAAAAGTTAGAAAATGGAGCTGGTAAGGTGGTCGGAGCATGGCTCAATGGGAAAACTGGTCAGGGCATACAATTTCTGCCCAACGCAATGTAGAAGGGGGTTTCCAGTGTGGATGTCTAGCCGATTAAGCCATATTTGAAATAACCAATGAGATGAGTCAGCAGGCCCAGACACAGTTCATGCAGCCAATGAGATGAGAGCAGTCAGTGGGCCCAGGCAATGATCAACCAACACCATACGATTTTAAAATTATAAACCTCACAGAATGTAACTGCTAAGGTCCTCAAGCATCCCCCTCCACCCCCCACCAATCTCTCGTGCTTGGGCCCACTTCTAGCTCTCAAGAGTGCATTTTCACTTTTATCTAATAAACTATGCTTTGCTTTTGCTATTGTCATTTATCCTTTAATTATTTTGTCCAAAATACCAAGAATATGGACATTGAAGAAGCCATCTCACAATACCTTTTTTTTTTTTAATTTGTCAGAAACTGGTATGTATGACATAAAGAGAAACAGAGAGAGGGAAAGCACCCCCAGTGGAGCATGGCCATGTGCAATCTCTTCTTCCCCATTTTCCCATCCAGTTGGGATCTGGAACCTACACACACATATGCATCCAGCATGTTTTTCACACTTTTGGGGCTAAGATTCAGACTGAGATCAGATGTATTGGGTCCAGTTCCCTTAACCACTAAGCAACATAGCCGGCCTTATCCACTGGTCTTCATTTGTATAACCAATTTATTTCCCATTGGAAAACAGAAATATATATGGAACCAAGGAATGTAGAGTTTCTGACACTGGATAGAAGGAAATAAAATAATAGTTCTCTAGGTTCTCATTTAGGTTATGTTGAACAGACTAGGGCCAAGGATGAAGTCCTATATCAAGCTGGAGATCTCCTACCAAATTACTCTATTCAAAATCAGGACACTTCAGTGTGGTGATTGGATGGCCATTTACTGGAATTTATTAATCTAATAACACAAGCTCTAAGCTCTTATTTCATTCTCTAACTCAAAAGTCTATTAACAGAGAACACTGATGTGTACAATTAGAGCATATCTATATAAATAAAGACCCAAAGCACCAACTTCTACTCAAAGAATAGAGATGAAAATACAAAAAGGGAATTCCATCTTATTTTGTCTTACTTGTTTTGTCTTATCTTACTTTTAGTTTTTCTCCTTTGCAAGAAGATAGAAATATACATATTTATGAGAAATTAAAGCTATTAGGCTTTAATAGCTTGGATGTGGGGGTTGGAAGCCATGCCACAGTTGGCTGATGCAACCTGGATCTAGTCTGTCATCAGAATTGTGTTGTACTCGAATCTAACCTGGATGTAGTACATGCGCTCTACTCTGCACACGGGGCTCTACTCTGCAAACACAGGGCTCTACTGTGCACACGGTACCAGGCCTTATGTGGTACGGCAGTCTGCTCTCCCTCTAAACCTTTACCATACATAGACTTTTTCTACCTCTATGACACTCTCCCTCCTTACACCCTTATAAAAATCACTAAAGCCTGCCCTATGGTGTGACTTCTCTGACCCCCCTAGCTCTTTCTCTGTTGGACCAGCGAACCTTGCCCAGGAGTGCTCCCAATAAAGGTTCTACATTTCTATTTTCTCACATGGTTGGCCCATTCCTTACAAAAGCTATCCAGAGTTGTCTGAAATACAAGGCTCATTTTAATCTTAAAGGCCTCAGTAAAGCGTAAGCCTAAGACTGGCTATGCCCCACACCCATCAGGATTATTGCCCCAAAAGCCATGTTGTTCTTTACATACACAAGCTGTGATGCTGCAGATTACAGATTACCAGCATGATCCCACTCTTTTTTCTTCCCACTATTATTGAGATTGTGATGCAAAGAATAAGGTACAGCCAATCAGTCTCCTGCATTATTTTTAATGGACCAATGTAAACTCTCGGTAAATAACTTACATAGCATCTCTTCTTCTGTCCTTTTTCCTTGCTGTATAAACTTGTGAGTCATCAGAAAAATTATGATGCATTTTTGCAAGGAAAAATGAAAAATATGTCATGACTTTTTTGACAACCTAATTTTATTGTTACCATTTCAATGAGCACATGTCTAGGGAAATAGAATTTTGCTCACCTGGGCAATTCATCCTAACCCTGGCTCAAATAAAACACTTTTGGAGGCCAGCAGGTGGTGTAGTGATTAAGGGTGCTAGATTCCCACATGGCCTAACATAGTTTGAGTCCTGGACTTGGTAGCTTGCTTTCTTACTTTCCCTCTCTCTCTCTCACTCTGTCCCTCTGTGGTCAAATGAAAACTAACTAAATAAACAAAGTTAAATAAAAGAATTGTTTTTTTCAAAAATTAAATGGGTATTTAAAAAATAAATAAATAAAACACTTTCCTTCATTTATTATGCCTCAACCTTCTATTTAGTTTGATATCTACATACAATTGTCACTTCTGAGAGATAAGTCACAAAGAGGTAAGGAAATCTGGATCTGTAATACCAACACATAGATAGTCGTTTATTATGCAGATTTAGTTACCATATACTTCATAAAAGTAGAGAGCTCCTTGTGAGTTTCTATTGACTTTGAAATGAGGAAAAAGGCACACCATGGACTCCTCCACAGACCAGATTAACATAGTCTTCTGAGTAAAATAAAACCAGACTGACTAAGCCAGCTTTGGTAATCACTTACATAGTAAAAACAATCCCACATCTACATCATCACACTCACCAATAAATCTTAGCACAAGGAGAAACAAATCTGTAGTTTCAGGTTGAAATTTAGTGCCATTTCACTTTATAAAACCATTATTATGGAAATGTTCAAAGGAATAAACAAATTAAAAGAGGACAGAAAAAGAAAACCTCAGCTACGCATCCCCTTGCTTTAAAAACCGGATCATTTCGTGGGCATTTTTTCATCTACAGCTTACCTACCTGGCCTATTTTCAAACGAATAGTGTTTCAATTCAGCTGTAAATATTTCAGTATATATTTTTAATTAAGGACTATTTTTCTATATTATTCCATGAATTTTCAGATAATCCATTAATATCGTCAAATATTTTGCTTAATTCTTACTTGGACTGAATCAGAACCAAGTGGACGAGCTAGGTGCACAGATTGTATTTTGTTGATAAGTCATTATCTGTTCCTCTTACCCTCTCCTCTGAAAGTGCTCATTTGTAGTATGGGGTTTTCGCAGTCTTGGTGCTGTGTTAGCATTTAAGACCCTCACCCAACCTCTATGTTCCCTCCACACTGATATAGCAGCTCCCTTGTCTGTGGGAACGTTTTAAGATGCCCAGCGGGTGCCTGAAACCACAAACAGTACTCCATTTTCCCATTTTCCCCTATACATACATATCCCATGATAAGGTTTAATTTATCGATCAGGCATAGGAAGAGATTAGTAATGTAACTAATAATAGAGTAGAGCAACTGTAAATATATACCATATTAAAGTGGTAGGAATGTGATTTATTTGCTTTTCTCTCTCAAAATACCTTATGCCGTACTCAGCTTTATTTTATTTATTTATTTATTTATGTTATGCCGTACTCAGCTTTATTTTATTTTTATTTATTTTTATTTTTTGGAGAGGTTTTTCTCTATAGGGCGCGTGCGCTCACCAGACAGAGAGAGACATAGAGACAGAAAGCGAGAAATCATCCCCCAGGGGGGGTGGTCACACCATAATCCCTTCTCCTCCATTCTCCTCTCAGGATCTTGGGCATGCACGCACACGCGCCCAGCATGAGTTTTAAGCCACCGGGTCCGGGATGCGAACCGCGGTCAACTATGTGGGAGTCCAGCACATAGCCATTACGCTAACTGCTGGTTCCCCGTACTCAGCTATTTTTGACTGCAGTTCACCATAGGTAGCTAAAACCACAGAAAGAGAAACCACGGGCAAAGTAGGACCACTGGAGTTAAATTAAGAGCCCTGATTTGATTAGATTCAAATTTTTAATGAGAAAACCTCTCCAGTGTGCTGAAAACCACCTCAAAAGACAACTCAGTCCTCTCTCTCTCTTGTCCACTGTTGTTCATAGCCAACCAAGATTCTTTATTTTATCAACGGATTATACAATGGTATTTTAATTCTATCCTTCCTTGATATGCTTCATAACCTCTATCAGCCAGAATACATCTATGAAAAGAAAATTTCCCTGTGGCACAGTTTTTATAGAAAATCAAGTTAAAGATTTGATTATTTTTCCTTATTTACCCATTTCACATTGATGAATTGGTTCTCTAGGAACCTCTAAAGGTACCTTATGAGTTTGAATTTCAGTATCATTAAAAACTCAGGAATTGTTTCACTTTTGAATATGTGAAACACATTTAAATTTAGTTATCTTAGGGATAAAGCAAAATATTAAAGCAAGACCGTACCTAAAGTTTCAAAATATTATAAAAGAATAAAACAAAAATATCAGAGGAAAATTTGCCCAATGCACTGAAAAAATGATTCATGTTTGGGGTCAGCAGGTGGCGTGGTGGTTAAGGGTGCTGGACTCCCACATGGCCGACTATGGTTTGCATCCTGGACCTGGT
>NW_006203683.1:385541-387115 GCF_000334495.1 Tupaia belangeri chinensis
TTTCTCTCTCTCACTCTGTCCCTCTCTGGTCAAATTAAATAATAATAATAATAACAATAATAACAAAAAAATAATGTTAAACTAAAAAAAAATTTTTTTAAATATGGTTTGTGTAAAAGAACAGAATTTCCCCAGTGTTTACAGTTGTTAAACTAAAAAAAATTTTTTTTAAATATGATTCGTGTTTAAGAACAGAATTTCCCCAGTGTTTACAGTGGCAACAGTACTAGCAAAGGTGCAAAACTGAAATTGAACAACAAAATTCAACTAATAATTTATTTAGAAAAGTCTATAATGTATTATCTACTTACTATGCATCATGGTCTATTCTATTCTAAAACTTTACATTTTCTACCATATAGAATATTATCATCTCTATCAAAATAGAATTATTAGAATGGATTTCTTTTTTTTAAGGTTTTTCTCACAGAGCATGTGCACTTTCTGGAGAAATACAGAGAGAGACAGTGAGAGGGAAATTGAGAAATCACTCTCCCTGAGGGAGATGGCCGTACCACAATCCCTTCTCCTTCACTTTTTTCTCAGGACTTTTGACACATGAGCACAAATGCCGAGCATGATCTTCAAGCTGCTAGGTCCAGGACTTGAACCACAGTGGACTACATGGGAGTCCAGTACCTTCACCACTATGCTCCCTGCTGGCCTGTGTTTAAACTATTTTATATTTGAGGATCCAAAGACAGCATAATGGTTATGTCACTGGACTTGCATATAGTGGACTGTGGTTTGAGTCCTGGACCTGCCAACCTAAAACTTATGTCGGGCATGTGTGTGTGTGTGCATGCCCAAGATCTCAAGAGGAGAGTGGAAGAGAAGGGATTTCAGCATGGCCATACCCCCTGGGGGGTGACTTCTCACTTTCTGTATCTCTGTCCTTCTCTGTCTCTCTGGAGAGCACATGTGCACTATAGCAAAGAAAAACAAAAGAACTATTTATATTGGAGGAGATCTAGTCTTCCTAGAAAAGCTGAGGGATACTTAATATTATAATCACGTCTTATTTGAACTTGAGTCTGAAATAGTTATAGGACTTGTGGGCAGTTCCAGGAGATCCTCATCTTTCTGAATTTATCATCTGTAGAGATGTGCCTTTTATGGGAGAGTTCTCCATGACTTTAACACAATTTGGAAGGAAACTATGACCCCCCATTCCCTCCAAAAAGCCAAAAGTCTCTGTGATGAGTGATCAATGAAGACACAGAATTGAGAATCTGGTCATTTTTATCTATACACATATTCCATACATCTATCTGATTTTAGAGCCACTAGTTAGCTACTTTCCTTTGAACACTTTTGCTAATATTTATGACTTTGTATCTAAAAACTTAAAGGGTCTCAAATGTATGCCCTGCCTTAGTTTAAACCTCTTCCGGTGGCATATGAGACTCCGTCATTGTGCTGTGCAGCACAGGCAGAATGTAATTATAAAGGAGATGCTTAGACATTGTTCAGAAAATAAAGATTTCTAATAAAAACTGAAACATCTAAGGAAAATATAAAGATTTCAAATAACCGCGACTCATTTCCACGTGTGCACAAGAACGAGTGCAGGA
>NW_006203683.1:390889-411988 GCF_000334495.1 Tupaia belangeri chinensis
TCCCTCTTTCTCTCTCTCACTCTGTCCCTCTCTGGTCAAATTAAATAATAATAATAATAACAATAATAACAAAAAAATGTTAAACTAAAAAAAATTTTTTTTAAATATGATTCGTGTTTAAGAACAGAATTTCCCCAGTGTTTACAGTGGCAACAGTACTAGCAAAGGTGCAAAACTGAACAACAAAATTCAACTAATAATTTATTTAGAAAAGTCTATAATGTATTATCTACTTACTATGCATCATGGTCTATTCTATTCTAAAACTTTACATTTTCTACCATATAGAATATTATCATCTCTATCAAAATAGAATTATTAGAATGGATTTCTTTTTTTTAAGGTTTTTCTCACAGAGCATGTGCACTTTCTGGAGAAATACAGAGAGAGACAGTGAGAGGGAAATTGAGAAATCACTCTCCCTGAGGGAGATGGCCGTACCACAATCCCTTCTCCTTCACTTTTTTCTCAGGACTTTTGACACATGAGCACAAATGCCTAGCATGATCTTCAAGCTGCCAGGTCCAGGACTTGAACCACGGTGGACTACATGGGAGTCCAGTACCTTCACCACTATGCTCCCTGCTGGCCTGTGTTTAAACTATTTTATATTTGAGGATCCAAAGACAGCATAATGGTTATGTCACTGGACTTGCATATAGTGGACTGTGGTTTGAGTCCTGGACCTGCCAACCTAAAACTTATGTCGGGCATGTGTGTGTGTGTGCATGCCCAAGATCTCAAGAGGAGAGTGGAAGAGAAGGGATTGCAGCATGGCCATACCCCCTGGGGGGTGACTTCTCACTTTCTGTATCTCTGTCCTTCTCTGTCTCTCTGGCGAGCACATGTGCACTATAGCAAAGAAAAACAAAAGAACTATTTATATTGGAGGAGATCTAGTCTTCCTAGAAAAGCTGAGGGATACTTAATATTATAATCACGTCTTATTTGAACTTGAGTCTGAAATAGTTATAGGACTTGTGGGCAGTTCCAGGAGATCCTCATCTTTCTGAATTTATCATCTGTAGAGATGTGCCTTTTATGGGAGAGTTCTCCATGACTTTAACACAATTTGGAAGGAAACTATGACCCCCCATTCCCTCCAAAAAGCCAAAAGTCTCTGTGATGAGTGATCAATGAAGACACAGAATTGAGAATCTGGTCATTTTTATCTATACACATATTCCATACATCTATCTGATTTTAGAGCCACTAGTTAGCTACTTTCCTTTGAACACTTTTGCTAATATTTATGACTTTGTATCTAAAAACTTAAAGGGTCTCAAATGTATGCCCTGCCTTAGTTTAAACCTCTTCCGGTGGCATATGAGACTCCGTCATTGTGCTGTGCAGCACAGGCAGAATGTAATTATAAAGGAGATGCTTAGACATTGTTCAGAAAATAAAGATTTCTAATAAAAACTGAAACATCTAAGGAAAATATAAAGATTTCAAATAACCGCGACTCATTTCCACGTGTGCACAAGAACGAGTGCAGGAATATTTTGTCTTCATCCCCAACCATAAATTCTGTGTTAACTGCAGACACATAGATGGCCCACGATTTTCTCATGAAGTTTTTCTTTCTGCTCTTTTTAGTTTACCAGAGAGTGCACGTGCTTCCCAGAGAGAGACAAAGAGACAGGGAGAGGGAAAGGAAGACAGAGAAAACATCTCCTAATTAGACCTGATCATTCTGCAATCCCCTTTGCTCTCTCTCTCCATCCTGCAGATTTCAGACACACACACACACACACACACACGCACGCGCACACGACTGGCATGTTTTCCAAGCTGCCAAGGCTGCAGTTCACGTCACTCAGTCAGCCCTGTAGGATCCGGCTCCCTTCCCACTAGGGCACAGGGACAGCCTTCTCATTTAGCTTTTCTGTTATTCAGACCATTTTAGCTCATTTCAGCAATATTAGTATGCTATCTGAACTAGTTTTACTATATTCACCATTTTTTAAAGAAAATCCTGTGTCCTTCATCCTGACTCAGCCCCTTACTGTCAGAACTAAATTACAATATCAGTTCTTAGAGACTTTCAAAGACAGCTCTTGTAAGAAAATAGCCTTAAGTGATTCATTTTCAAGAAGAGTTTTACAGAAGTTGCTCAACTGGCTTGCAGATGCAACAGCTCTGGAAAGGACACGTTCTGGAAAGTTCCTGAACAGAAGAAACCCCCAAGCAACAGGCTGTCCTTGAGAACTGACTTCTCAAGAGGGCAGCTGGTCACCAGCCCTTTGCTCCTTCCTAATTCCTGGTTCTCCCTTGGGACGTTTGCGGCCTTTCTCATAGGCTTGTCCTGAGCCTCAGCCTTTCCTCAGTGAAGAGAGGGAAGGGGCAATAATTGCCTAAGAAGGGAATGAAAGACTCTGCACCCCACAGTACTCACCCAGAGAGGCGCCTGGGGAGGCCCTGTGCACTGGGGACACACTGTCCGGGTGCGCCTAATGTCAGGCACCTCGCCTCGCAAGACCGCCATTAAAATCCCACTCGCTGTGCCTCGTGTCTCCACGTCCATTTATTGGCATTGGACGGGTGAGTGCGTTTCTCACATCTCTTCAACATATTGATAGTTGCTAATTTTTCTTCTTAAGTTTTTGACATAGGGTGTGTGCGCTCACTGGAAAAAGACAAACAGTGATACGGGAAATGAGAAGCCATCACCGCATGGCAGATGGCCACTTCGTAATGCATTCTCCATTCTGGGTACATACACACCTGCCTGGTGTGACTTAGAGCATGCATGCACACCTGCCCTGTGTGATTTCCATCATCAGGTTTGGAACTTGAACCACAGTCGACCATGTGGACGTTCAGTTCCTTAACCACTAGGCCACCTGCTGGCCCCTATAGTTTTAATACTATATTCTACATACTATATACTAAGATTGTTCTTTTATTGAAGAAAAAAAAATCCTTTTGCTTGCCCTGATGGGTATTCTATTTCATTTTTGCTTAATGGTACTTTTTATCATCATGTTCATTAGGATAATCATCCTGGACCCATAAACACACTCAATGAATTGCTTCAGGGGACAGATTACCAATATTCCTAATTAAAGACACTGTTGACCATAAGCTAATTAGAGTAAGCAACATTTTAAGCATGATGCAGAGACTATAAAATTATAAATTACTGAGATTAGAGACAGTGTACAGTTGAAAATTTTATCAAGCTACATAAAGCATTTTTACATTGAAGTCAAACTAGTATTACATTGGATTTGTTTCAATGTTATATTATTTTTAAAATTCTGTTATTAACACAAAAACTGATTGGCATAGCCTATATTTAGATTCAAGAAGGAATAAATATTACACCCAACCTTTATCCATATTCTCTCTTCTTTTTTTCCTTGCCTCTGGCTCCCTAAGTTAAGTGGTGAATTGAAATATCATCTTATTAATATAAGCAAAGTTCAAACTTTCCCTGAAATAATTCAAGTGGAGATGTTTTTCCTGGCTTGAATTAATCTGCTTTATTTTGTGATGGAGATGTCACTGCTAATGCCCAGGGTGAGGAGAAACATTAGCAAATGAGCGAATGACCTCCCTCAGCACTTAAGCACATGACATAGCCATGAATAAGTCTTTCCTATTTCACCTCCAGAATGCAGTTCTATGATGTTTTAAGTCTTAGGCAGAAAACTGAAAGGACCAGGCCAAATCGAGTCAATCCTCTGGAAAACAGGAGGCTAGGAGAAAGGCAATCCTGGCTCCACAGGTTTGGTCAAAGATCAGGCTTTGTTTGTCAGGATCTTACTCTGTGACATCAAATAGTGGCTCCAGGGAAGAGAAGAAAGTTTCTCACAAAACACTAGGGAATATATGTTTTCCTGAATCTAAAGTCAAAAGGCTTTAACTAAATTCCAAATCAGAAAAAAAAAAAAAAAACAACTTTGAGACTCCACAGTAACCTCAGAATCATACTCAAAACAAAAGAACAAAAATGGTTACCAATACTTCTTAAGTAATTCTCAAATTAGTAGGAGACAAGGAATAAGATTTTATGCCAATATATAGAATATGGAAAAAACCTCAGAACTTTTACTTTAAGATATAAAAGCAGGTAAATAATACCAAATAGAAAAGTATACCCTCTCCACACCCCTGAAGGGAATAACTGAGACCCAGCTGTGACCCTCTAAAAGGAGGGAACCTTCAGTTTCATTTTTTATTATTTTTTAAAAGAAATTGTAAGTTTCCAAAATGAAAACTGATTAGAACTAAAAGTATCTATCCAGATTGACTCACAAGAGAGGCCTATTTAAATGTAATGTTACATTCAAGTCTATTGACCCTGACCACACCCACTCCCTCCCTGAAATAACTGTGAATGTACACCCTAGCTTACAGTAAACAGCACCTTCCTGTAGTAATAGATGACGTTTATTTAATAACTGTCTGTCACTTTAATGTACTAAAAAGAAGCTTGTGACTTCCCTCTTTGTCAAAGAAATCAGTTTCCTAACTGTAGGGATTAAGTTTTGTGCAACACATCTCTTAAGATGTTTTGTAGGACAATGATCATCGAGGACGTCACTTCTAGGCTGAGATGCACCACAGATCTGATGATCCACGATCTCCCTCCCAGAACAGAACATTCATCATCTAAGGCCTCACCAAGCAAGAATGCGCAAGAGATGATCACGCCCTCTTGAACCAATCACTGGACTAATCACACACCTGGAACCTCTGCCCCTAATTCTGCCCTTAAACGCATGTGGGGAACACCTCGGGGAGACCGGGTCTTTGCAGCATGAGCTGCCCACTCTCCTTGCTTTGTGCTTTGCAATAAAGCTGGATTTCCTTCACCACACCATGTGCCTATGGCTTGGTTTATAGCACCTGGGCGAGCGGACCTGATTTGATTTTGGTAATATAACTGTTAGGTTTTTTATTTTAAAGTATTTAACTTATCTGATTATTTTACATATTTTCTAAATATATGGCTCATTAGAAATAAAGATTTCATGGAGCCAGCAGGTTGCTTAGTGGTTGTGTTGCTGGACACCCACATGGCTGACCACGGTTTGAGTCCCAGACCCAGTGACTTGAAATTTATGCCGGGTACATATGCATGCATGCCTAAGACCCTGGGAGAAGAATGGAGGAGAAGGGATTGCAATATGCCCAACCTCTCTGGGGAGTAATTTCTCACTTTCCCTCTCACTGTCTCTGACTCTCTCTCTTTCTTCCTGGTGAGTACATGTGTACTGAGGAAAAACCTCTAAAAGCAAAATTTTAAATAAAATTTTCGGGGCCAGGAGATGGCATAGTGGTTACATCACTGGACTGCCACATGGCCTACTGTGGTTCAAGTCCCAGACCTGGTGGCTTGAAAATCACGTCAGGTGCATATGTGTGTGTGCCCAAGATCTCAGCAGGAGAATGGAGGAGAAGGGATTACAGTGTGACGATCCCTCATGGGGTGGGGGTGATTTCTCACTTTCCTCCTCACTGGCTCTGTCTCTCCAGTGAGTGCACATACCCTAAGGCAAAAACCTCTTACAAAATAGAAAGCATGATTTCTTCACAGTTCTATTTTGAATATTCAGTTGAAAACAAATTCAGTGAGAGATAACTGACAGTAGATAGCTAATATAACTAATAACCAAATACTTGAACTTTAAACTGGAAAACCAGGAAGCTCAGGAAATCATTCTGATGAAACAACCATTAATCTTCAGAAATAGCATGCTTATTGAAATAAATTGTGTGTTGGAGCCAGTAGGTAACATAATGGTTAAGGCAATGGACTCCTACATGGCTAATTGCAGTTCGAGTCCCAGACCAGGTGACTTGCTTTCTCACTTTGCTTCTCTCTCTCTCTCTGGTCAAAAAATAAAAATCAATAAAATAAAATAAAAAATTATTAAAAATAAATAAATTTATTCATCAGTAAGTTTTGTGTTTGCATTTAAGAGAAGCACGTGGCTCTCACAGAAACCAAAACATTTTCAGGGAACACAGAGCGAATTAGGACAGACGTAGTGGCACAGTGCTAGCTGGTCACTCTACAACCTTCAGGCCACATGGAAAGGCCTTGACTTGGTGGGCTCACACGTGCGCTGTGATCCTGGCTGGCTGAGGCTGTGGTGGGAAGACCCTGCTGGGGATTCCTCTCTCTCAGAAGAAACAAACAAACTTAAATAGGAGGCGTGATCAATCCATTCTTTCCTTCCCTCACTCATTCCCTCCTTCCTTCCTTTCTTATTTTTGCCTCTCCCTTTTGGTTCTTCAGCCTCTCTTAATAATAACAACAGGCACAAGTATATCTGGTAGATACACAAAATTTAATAATAAAAACTTAAATAATAAAAATAATTTTATATTATTTAAAAAGCTCAAATAAAAATAGTGATGTCAGTTAATATGACTATACCAGCTTAACATCAGGTAGAATTCATTGAACTCAAGTACGCTCGACATTCAGTAGACAAGTATACTCAAAAATTAACATAGAAAAAAGAATTAGCAAAAGAAATGTAATATATTCTAGAAGTGGGTCGCATAGACTGTCAAGGTCAGTGTGAGGAACCCCACAAGACAACTGAGAACAGATACTCGTAACTTTCTGTATGTAGGTTACAACATCAATTACCTAAGCGTAGGAGAGGAAAATCATGGTTTGACAGGAGTTCAGTAAAGGGAAAAGAAAATAAGCACTGTAGGAATTATAGGCTCCACCAGCTGCTTGCAGATTACTGGGGAGGTGGTCAGCAAGTGCTGAATTCCTGGCACTGGGAGTGATTTCTCTGCACTGTTCCAGGTTGGCTCCTGCTGGGAGCTGATCCTTCATATCTTGAAATTAACATGACAGAATTTAAAAAAATATATAAAGGAAGATGAATGCAGTTCATTGAAAAGTGCAAAAAACTGAGTTTCCCGACATTTTAAAACGTGGCAAAATTGTTGTTGCTGTTATTGCTGTAAAAAGTGCTCGACTATACTGGCCTGAGAAGTCCCTGGTACTCGGACTGGAGTTCTTACAAACAAACTTTTACCTGCTTCCACCACACGTTGGAGAGTCACAGTCTGTCACAGCACCCGAGCCTCGGTCAGTCACAGACAGCCACCCTTTAAACTGTGGCCATGCCGCAAACCATGCTGCAACCCCCCCCTGCAATCCCCCCCAACCCCCCCAACCTCACTGACCTCACTTCTGCTTTCTGACATCACTTCTCTATTTTGGTCCGAAGAGTTACTGGACCACATGACACCTCAGGGTTCCCCGGGAGCCATTCTGGGGGCTGCCCGACTACTGAATCATTCTTGCTCAATTAAAGTATGCTAAATTAGATTTATTCATTTTATATATTTCTATAGGGTGCATGCATTCATGAGGGAAAGACAGAGAGGGAGAAAAAGATAGAAGGAAAGTGAGAAATCACCAACCCAGAAAAATGGTCATGCCACAATCCCTTCTCCTCCATTTTCCTCTTGGATTTTGGGCACACACACACGCACACACACACGCACACACCGGCATGATCTGCAAGCTACCAGGTCCGGGGCTCTCATCTTTTTGTTGACTATGTGGGATCCAGTCACCCTGACCACCATGCCACTGGCTGGCCCTAAAGCTTTTCTTTTAACAGTTGCAATGAATTAAAAATTAGCTTAGTTCACATTATTGATTTTAGTTGATCATTCTCATACTCAAAGCAGCACCTATTACACATTGCTTTTATGAGAATAAATTAATTTTTTGGGGCAATGATTGCAGAAAATTTAAAATATGGCAAAACTGTTATTGCTATAAAAAGGAAAGTATTGACCTAATCGCAGAAACTTATAAATAGTTCTTTGGAAAATTAATTTTATTAAGATCTTCGGCATGGCCAAAGTGTACTAGGTCAACAGATATTTACTGACAACTTGCCAAGTATGAAGTGTTCTGGGACGCACTTTATCATCAAAGCAGATGGCTGGGCCTCAGTGTTCCACGGTCTCTCACATTGCTGCCTGCCCGTCTATTGATCTACCTTGCAGTCAGAGGCACTGCCTTCTTTTTGGGCTATATTTTCAATTATATTTACATAAGAAACAGCCATGGGAGACATGGGTCTCCCCCTTAAAGGTAATGTTGTTTTCCTATAACACAACAATGTAGACCTCATAAAATTAGTTTGAAAGTGTTCTCTCCATTTCGGTTTTTTGGAAGAATGTGATAAGGATAATTATCACTTGTTATTTAAATGTTTTGTAAAGTTTTTTTAAAATGAAGTCACTTTTTATGGTTCATGAGTTGATTCTAAGATATTTTCAGGGCTGGCAGGTGGCATGCGATAAAGTGCTGAACTCCCACATGCCTGACTCTGATTCGAGTCTCAACCTGGAGGCTTGCTTTCTCACTTTGTCTCTCTCTCTCTCTTTCTCTCTCTCTAGTGAGTGTGCTATACACTTTAGCAAAATTATAAAATAATAATCATAAATAAAATTAAATGATTCTTAAAATATATTTTCCCATTCATTCATCTATTAAACAAAAATTTACTGAGAACTTAATATATGTTTGGTTAGAATGTAAATTCCACAGCGATTGTGTTCTGTGTGCTATGGTTCTGTTGCCTGTCATATGTAGTAGCTACTCAAAACTGTTAGTGAATTCATGGTTCAAACACTTGGGATTCAGTAAGAAAACATCAAACAGTCCTGGTGTTAACTGCTTAGAGATGACCAAACACTGCATAGAAAACTGCAGTAGAGGGAAGGGTACGGGCTACGAGAGCACCTGACCTGTATTTCAGGGGAGGGACCGGGCCCTGGAAGGACTGAACCCTCTCTTCATGGGAGAGGGAACAACGTGTGAAAGCCCAGGTGAGAACGATAGGCATTGGGGTTGGTATTCAGTTCGGGGAATTAAAACTAAAGCTTCTGTAAATGTGCTTGTATAGATTTAGTGTGGACATACATTTTCATTTTTCTTGGAGAATACCTAGAACTGGAATTTCTGGGTTTGGTAACTGTATGCTTAACTTTAAAAGAAACGCACAGTTTTCCAAAGTGTTCGTGCCATTTCACATTCTCGCCGGCCTGGCAAACATCACACACCTTCTGCCACGCTCGGTATTGTCAATCTTTTACATTTGGGCCTTTCTAATAAATATGCAGTAATATCTCAGTTTATAACATGTTGCATTTCCTAACTTTCAGTGATGTCGTGCCTATGAAATGACAAGCACTCAAACATCTTCATGTCTGTGAGCACCTAGTGCACTTTTTACTTAGCATAATGTTTTCACGCTTCATTCGTGTCAGAGCGTGTATCAATATACATTCCTTTCCAGGGGCAAATAGTTTTCCATTGTAGATACCCATGCCACCTGCCAACCCTGAAAATATTTTTTTCTTTAGAGTCAACTACTATGCACAAACAGTGACTATATTTAAAAAAAAAAAGAGTAAATGAAAGTGAATACTTTTTCTTTTTGAACTTATATTTACCAGGTTTACCAAATTCAATAATATTTTTAGTGTATACATGCATATCAAGCCTTTTACTAAAGGTGTTCCTTCATACAGTATTAAAATTTCAATCCAAGTTCACAAATAAAAATAAGAAGCATTCAGGTCATTAAAATAAAAGTGACAGGGGCCAGCAGGTGGTACAACAGTTAGGGCACTGAACGCCCACATGGCTGACCATGGTTCAGGTTCTGGACCTGGCTGCTTGACCATCACACTCAGTGCACTGTACGTGTGCCCGAAATCCCCGGAGGAGAATGGAGGAGAAGGGACTGTGGTGGGGCCATCCCCTCTGGGGGCTGATTTCTCACTTTCCTTCTCATTGTCTCCCTGTCCCTCGCTAGCCAGTGCATGTGCCTTCTTGTAAAGGAAGCAAAATAAAAATCAATTTGGATTATCTGCATAAATCAACCCACATCACCTCTAAAATAACAAAACACAGAAAGGGTACATTCAGTGCTTAGTTCTAAAATCATCTAAGGTAATTAGGGACTCAAAACGTTCTATTCATTTCAGGATAGCACTAACTAATTTAATGCAGTATGAAAAAGCACAATTACTTCTGCATCTATCATGGCAAAATGAGGCCTCTCATCTCAGGGGCTGAAGCCAATGTACATGCACGGTCTGTTATGCGCCTTCATTAAGCCCGAAGGTGCTCGTACTTAGCCACCTCTTAAACAGAGGATCGGCATAGCTACAGCACTGGATTTATTTTTCTGTAGCTTCTGTTAAGATTGAAAATAGTGTTAAATAATCTGTGTGGCTCCTTTTTGGCACGCACACACATGCACCTGGTGTGTGTTTCAAGCCACCAGGTCTGGGACTTGAATCATGGTCAGCCATGTGGGAGTCCAGTGCTTTAATCTCCATGCCACCTGCTGGCCTCTATCTGCAGAATTTCTAAGGAAAAGTAGTGAACATACATTTTTCATAATATCCATTAACTTTAGTGAAAAGAAGGATAGCAAGCAAATGCTATAAATATTTCTCCGACCTAAATATACTTGGTAAAAAGTAGATTTAGAATTTTAAAATTTATTTTTATTTTTTATTTTATTTTTATTTTTTAAAGATGTTTTTGCCTTAGGGCACAATATAAGAGAAACACGCAGAAACAGTGAGAGGGAAAAAAAGATTTCACTCCCTAGTGGGGATGGCCATGCCACAATCCCTTCTCCTCCGTTTTCCTTCAGGGATCTTGGGCATTCATGCACACATACCTGGTACGATTTCTCAAGCCACTGGGTCCAGGACTGAAAGCACATTTGACCATGTGGGAGTCCAGCAATGTAACCATATGCCATTTGCTGGCCTTGGGCATTTAAACACATTTTTTTAGTAATATTTTCTACATGTAATAATTATTCACGTTTGTCGATTTTCCTACTTGTTTTAAACCTCAAAGTTCCATATTTATAATAAACTAATCATAATAATCTTCTGAAATGGAGGAATTTACTTACTTAAAACACATTGCTAAGTTTATTCATTTCTTCCAGAGAGAGAGTTTCACGGTAGAGATAGAAATCAGAAAACTTTTTCTTTAAGGGTAAATAGAAAATCATTTTTGTGAGACATGCTATCTGTCGTAAGTCCTCAGCTCAGTGCTATCATGGAAGCAGCTATAGACAAGTGTATAAATGAAAAAGCTTATGTTCAAATAAAACTCATTTTCAAAAATAAGCAGTGGTCTCTGTGAAAAACAGTGAGAATAAATTCCAAAATTAAAAAAGAAAGTGTAAATCTGCTATAGAAAACTACACTAAGTTATAATTTGCTGGCCAAGAAGAAAGTGATCATAATTCTATTCAATTCAGATCTATTACCTTAAAATATAAATTATTAAACTATCAGTTCATAATATTGCAAAGTGTTTTGCCCAAAGAGTGATACTTTCTTACTAACACCGGTGTTGCTGGCTATTGTTCTTTTCTTAACTCAGTAAAGAACAGATGGCAAAATTTTTTATTAAATGTTAATATACTTTACGTTTGATATACACGGGGTTTAAGAATTTTCATTATTTTCTTGAAACATTTAGAAAAACCTAAAATACTTCTGTCTACAAATATTTATTTCACAAGCATGTGGATTTTTGTCTCGGCTCACCAGCATGTGTTTACCCTTCAAACACTTCAATTTTTAAGGAAGTATGAAATAATGTCATGCTGTTCCGTGAGCCATTTGAAGAGGTGTCTTCATGTCTGACTTCATTTATTTATCTATTTTGAGCTAGGACTGTTTCTTGAACCATGCTTTAATCCTGGAAGGTGAAAACGTTCACAGTGCTTCGGTTTTCTAAGGCACTCCCTCCTGCAGTACTGATACCCTAAATTAAGAGCTTCCACTGAAAGCATTTACCATTCGGCATGAAAGATAGGGCAAGGCACAGCGGTGAGTCCAAGGGAAGGAAGTGAACAGGATGGAGGGATGTGGGTTAACAGGGAAACGAGGGCACCCAGGGCCATCTTCAAACAGCAGTCTCGTCACGCTGACAGGTGGTTTCGGAATGCTGGCAAGCAGGACCCTGCCACTGGCCCCTGCCACCAACTCGGTGTCCCGAACCTAAAGCCATTTGTTGCCCACAAACAAAACACGTGTTCCAACAGAAATGTACACACTGCTATTTTTGAGTCCTCCTCATATTAAATTATTAAATTTTATGAAACAATGATCTTCTAACAAAAATAAATTTACAAAACAATTATCTACTAAGACAAAAAACAAATAAATTCTTAACCATTTCAGTCACATCATTTACATCTTTCCAAGCTCTTAGTTAAAGGCACCCAAGCACTGCTTATACTCTTTACACCTCAATAAGCAAATACACTAAGACATCAAAAAATTTATTAAGAGCACTTGAAAATATCAACTGGGTCATTGAAAAGTAGGAGCCAAGCAGTGGCAGATTGGTGGCACCTCCAGACCCCTGTGGGGAGGTGCTGGGTTCAAGTTCTGTCCTATCACCTTCCTGAGTCTGCTGGGTGCTCCGTGTGCCCACGATCTGGGCTGACTGTCAGGGAGGGACTGGGGTATGAACACCCCACTGGGAGTGCCTGTCTCTCTCTCTTTCTTTGTCATGGAAGAAATAAAAAGACTTTAAAAGGATAAGTAGGATGAACAGGTGGCATGGTGGTTAAGGCACTGGATCCCACATGGCCAATTCTGTGGTGTGAGTCCAGGATCCAGTGTCTTAAAAAACATGCTGAGGGCATGTTTGTGAGCGTGGCCAAACTCCCAAGAGGAGAATGGAGGAGTGGAGGAGGAGAAGGGAGACTGGCATATGTCCATGCCCCGGGGGATGATTTCTCACTTTCCCTCTCTCTTCCTCTCTCTCCAGTGGAGACATCGTCATGTGCCCTATGGCAAAATTCTAAAAAAAAAAAAAAAAAGAGGCTAAGTAAATTCTTTTATTTTAGAAGGTAGTTATGAATTATCTCTAATATATAAATTTTGAGGCTTAAAACAAGTAAACAGATTCATATTTGAGAAATTGTCACATTTAAAAAGTATAGAATTTTAGAAAATAAACACTAATGGGCCAGTCCTGTCCCATCACTCGTTGCTTAAACGCTGTGTGTAGGGAGCCGGAACCCACACGTCCAACCGCGGGTTCAACCTCAGCCGGTTGCTTAAAAAACATGCCAGGCACATGTGCAGTGCCCCCACATCCTGAAAAAAAGGAGAAACTGAGGAGAAAGGATTGTGGTGCGACAACCCCCCGTTGAGGGGTATTTCTCTCTCTCTCTGGCAAGTGCACTCACCCTCTGGCAAGTAAAACAAAAAAAAAAGAAAGAGGGTGAGTCAGCAGGTGGCGTGGTGGTTAAAGCACTGGACTCCCACACGGCTGACCAGAGTTCTTGTCTAGACCTAGCCATGTAAAACTCACACCTGGCTGAGGCCATCAGGCCATTCTCCTGGGGGGGCAGAGATTTCTCAAGTCCCTCTCACTGTCTGTTTTCCTTTCTCTCTCTGGCAAGCACATACACCCTAAGGCAATAACCTCTATGGGAAAAAAAAAAATTATACCTGGCACATGTGCACACATGCCCAAAAATCCCAGAAGGAAAATAGAGAAGAAGGGATTGTGGCATGGCCATGCTCCCTATAGGGAGGATTTCTCACTTTCTCTCTCTCTATCCCTCTCTGTCATAAAAAAGAAGGAAAGAAAGAAGAAGGAAAGAAAGAAAGAAAGACAGACAGACGGACGGACTGTCAGGTGATGTGGTGGTTAAGTTGCTGGACTTCCACATGACTAACCATGTTTCAAGTCCTGGACCAGGCAGCTTGAAAATCAGGCCAGGCACATGTGCATGTGTGACAAAATCCAAGAAGGAAACTGGAAGAGATGGGACTATGGCATAGCCATCCCCCTGGGGGTGACTTCTCATTTTTTGTTTGTCTCTGTCTCTTCCTCTGTAGGAAGTACACTTACCCTCTTGCAAAAAAAAAAAAAAAAAAAAAAAAAAAGGACGGTAGGAAGGAAGGAAATGCAATGTTATATGTGTTTGTTACTAGGTTTATTTACATGGGGGAAATATGTCTTTCAATTACCTGCTATTTTATATTCAAATAAATTTAAATTGTCAAATAGAGATAGAAAAGTCATGGTACGTAGAAAATAAATGTGAACATCAATTTTTTAAATCACAATTTTGGGGAAAAACCTTCATAAACAAAATTACTTCACAGAATCCATAAAAACAACTTTTCTACCCTAATAATTATAAAACGTTTATAAATCTAGATAATATATTTTATTAATTGATCTGAAGTTCAAGACAGTGGTAAAATATTTACGTAGCGTGATAAAATGTTTCCACAGTGCTCATTACGATTTTTTTGAGCTTGGCTATAGGGCACGCACGCTCACTCAAGAGAGAGAGAGGCACAGTGGGAAGTCACCCCAGGGGAGGTGGCCATTCCATAATTCCTCTCCCTTCAAATTCTCTTGGGATTTTGAGCATGCATGTGCATGTGTGTTTTCCAAGCTGCCAGGTCTGGGACTCTTCCTGCCCAGTGGGCCTTGTGGGATCTAGTGCTTTATCCTCCACACCACCTGCTGCCCTCAGATCTTTTTCAGCATTTTATCTAATGTTAAAAGTACGATACATTCTCATAGCAATGCCTTATACAGTAAAGGGTACTTTGTTTTTTAGGTTTTTGCCATAGGACATGTGTGCTCACTGGAGAGGGACAGACGGAGACAGTGAGAGGGACAGTGAGACATCATCCTGAGGGGTGACTCCCCGCCACCGTCCATTCCCCTCTATTCCGTTCTCTGGACCCTGGGTACCCATGCACAAGCACGCTGCATGATTTTCAAGTCACTGGGTCCAGGACTCAAACTATGCTCAACCATGTGAGAGTTCAGTGCCTTAAATACCATGCCATTTGAAAGTACCCAAGGGTACTTTTATTGTGTCTCCAGCATCTGTTTTCTCTCCCAAATAAGACATACACATGGAGGAAAAAAAGTTAGAAAATTTAAAACAATAGTGCTTAAGGTTTTATTATTTAGTAATATTGAGATTTTATTATGTTCAGACTCCTGACACAGTTTCCATACTCTGTAAACTAAATTGTTGTAAGCAAATAAATGCAGTTAAATGGAGTCTGGGTAACCATAGGCATACTACCTTCAGTAGTTTCTTTTTAAATTAAAAAAATATAGGGAACCAGCAGTCAGCGTAATGGCTATGTCGCTGGACTCCCACGTAGTCGACCGCGGTTCGCGTCCCAGACATGGTGGCTTAAAACTCATGCCGGACGCGTGTGCGTGCATGCCCAAGATCCCAAGAAGAGAATGGAGGAGAAGGGATTGTGGCGTGATCATCCCCCCTGGGGGGTGATTTCTCGCTTTCTGTGTCTCTCTCTGTCTGTCTGGCGAGCACATGCACCCAATAGCGAAAACCTCTCAAAAAAAATTATTTATAATTATTATTTACTTTGAGCAGAGAGAGACAGAGAGGGGGAAAGACAGTGAGAAAGCAAACTGCCAGGTCTGGGACTCAAACCATAGTGGGCCATGTGAGAGTCCAGTGCCTTAATCACCAAGCCACTGCTGGCCACCATAGTTTCTTAAAACATGTAAAACTTTATATAAAAATCTATAGCATCTTAACATACACATGATTTATGCATACCTAAAAAGAAGGAATTGATTTTTAGAATAACAGCACATCATGGATTTACTATGAAAGTATTTAAATGTCTTTTTTCTTCACTGTCATAAAGATACATAGTTGATCGTTTGAAAGGATGCTGTAGATATTTATTGCACATATAGGTTTTGGCAAGAATTTTGACATTTTTTTGTCATATGATATATTTGTAGACAAAATGGAAAAATGAGACCTAAATGATAAAACAGTAAGGTAAATTTATATTTTATTGAACGTCGGTGCTGAAAGTGTCAAACTGGAAATGTGTCTGCTGCTCTAGTTCTTCCATCGCAGAGGAAATACACCCTACACACACAGCCAGTACTTCAAAACACACACGAGGAGCCCCCTGTGGGATAAACCTGCTGTGGAGACAGGGGAGGCTCGACACAGGCGTTTTGATAAACCCTTTCAGGTAAATATATACAGCCCTCCTCCAATCCCTCTGATAATTCAGTGCTACATTATTAAAAACTTAATTCCTAGTGCTCATCAATTAGATACGTTGATCAATAACTTGGAATATAAAAGAAATATAAAGCTCACTGGGTACGAGCTTCCGTAGTAAACCACAGGCAGTCAAGGAAACCTTTGGAGATTCACAGAAAGAGGAAATATAAGGTGTAGGATGTAGAGAACTGATACCAAAAGCCGTAAGAGATATGCATAAGGTCAAACAAAGTCAGAATTACCCCGCTAGATAAGAGGCAAAACATGGAGAGTGTGGAGGCCAGCAGGTGGGACCCAGCTTGGGTTCCATGTGACTGAGTAGGCAGTTCTGGCCCCATGGCTTCAAAATCACACCAATGGGAGCAGCAGTTGGTATAATGGGTTATGTAATGGCTGGACTCTTATATAGTTGACTGTGGTTCGAGTCCCAGACCCAGTGGCTTAAAATTCGTGTCAGGTGCGTGTGCATGCATGCCTGAGATCCTGAGAGGAGAATGGAGGAGAAGAAATTGCAGCTTGGCCAACACCCCTGGGGGGAGATGATTTCTCGCTTTCTGTCTCTCTGTCTCCCTAGCGAGTACATGCATCCTACAGCAAAAGTCTCTCTAACAAAAAAGAAAAGAAAACCACACCGTCACATGCTTCTGCATATCCCATACTCTGAGGAGAATGGAAGAAAAGGGACTGTGGCATGGCCACCCCCCAGGGGATAGATTTCTCACTTTCCCTCTCCCTCTCTGTCTCTCTCTGCTGAGTGCAAATACCCTGTAGCAAAATGAAAAATATTAAGAGTCGGCAGTTTGGATTATAATTTAAAATAATAGCAAACTGTGGAGCAAATAATATTCTTGTGTGTGTGTGTTTTGGGTAATGTTTTGCCATATAGCATCCATACTCACTGGAGAGAGACAGAAAGACCTATGTGTGAGAGGGAAAGTGAGAACTCAACCCCCCCCCCAGGGGAATGGCCATGCTACAGTCTCTCTCCTCCTCCATCCTCCTCTTCGGATTTTGGTCCCATATGCATGCACATGTGCTCCATGTGACTTTTAAGTTGAGTTCAAAACAAAACCCTTGACCAGCCATGTGGGAGTCTGGCACCTTAACCACCATGAAACCTGCTGGCCCCAGCAGACAATAATCTAAGCACTTTGTACAAACATTAACTCCTTCTATCTTCACAACAGGCTTCTGAGACAGCAGAGAAAACTCAAAGACCATTTTACAGGTAAGAAAACACAGGTACAGACAGGCTAAGTAACCTGGCTAAGGCTGCAGGTTATTCATTGGTTGCTCCAAAATTTGAAACCAGGCAATCTGTCTATAAAATGCACTCAATCACAAAGGGTCTTGACATTTTGTTTGTATACTCAGCTTGGCCACTGTTCACACAAGGTCATGTTCTCAAGTGATAGAAATAAGTTGAACATCGAACATATGTAGCCAATTAAAATCTTAGAGAGTTTACTAGTGATGTAACCAAGAGTCAAATAATGCGCACTTGTTGAAAAGATGAGAGATTTCTGCTATAGGGCACATGCATTCACCAGAAAGACAGAGACAGAGGGACAGAAAGCAAGAAATCACCACCTGGGGGGATGGCCATGCCAAAATACCTTCTCATCCATTCTCCTTTTGGGATTTTGGGTATACACATACACACATGCCTGGCATGAGTTTTAAGCTGCCAGGTCTGGGACTCAAACCACGGTTGACTCTGTGGGAGTCCAGCAATGTAACCATTACACCACCTGCTGGTCCCAAGTTCCAACTTATAAAGTGAAAATTACTGAAATCAGGTATGAAGTCTTGCATTTTAGTGCGTAAGGGCTATCTTTCTAGTCCTGATGAAATAACAAGTTTAGCTTTAACCTTTTGATCATAACCTACTAGAAAACTGGACAATTACTGTCTTCAGACAGTAAGCAATTTTGGACCCTGAAGCAAAGAAACAAACAAGACCAGCCTTCTGATCATTCCAGCTTTCTGCCTAGGAACACTTCCCAGAAGACAAAGAACCCTTGCAATTTGCCAAGCTGAAAAGATGGATGTTCAAGGTTGAGGAGGCTGAGACAACTGCTCCTTGCAGTACAAAGTGCAGGCAAGGAAGAACTTCATGTAGAAGGAGCTCCCGAAAAACAGGTAAGTGTCCTTTCGAGACCTGGGATGCACATTAGGCTGGATATGCACAGGACAATGCGACAAGGCCAGGGAAGAGTCACTGCTAAGGAACACGATCTGAAAGACTGCTGGTGCTCACCACTAAGGAAACAACCTACCAGCACAAAGAACATATATATTAAAAAAAAAAAATCATTATTTTAATTTGACCAGAGAGGGACAGAGTGAGAGAGTGAGAGAAAGTGGGGGGGGGGTAAGGAAGGGAGTCGCCAGGTCCGGGACTTGAACTGCAGTCAACCACGTGGGAGTCCAGTGCCTTTACCCATCACACCACCTGCCAGCCCCCACAAAGAACATATTTTAAAGAAATACAAGAAAATCTGTAACATTCACAAGGTTCAGCAACTAATCAAACACAGTAGATACATGAAGAAATGGGAAAAGTAACACATAGTCAAGAGGAAAAATAAAACAGAAACAAATTTCCCAATGATGGAAATGATAGAGTTAGAAAACAAAGACTCAGCATCAACAACAATAACCACACACCTATACGCAAACTTAAAGATATTTAAGAACAAAGATGTCCAGAAACAAAAACTATTAAACAAATTAAATGCACTTCCTAAAACGGAGCAATAGGACGCTTGACATGGAAAGTGTCCTGTAAGGGCTGAGCAGTAGACTTGGAACTGTAGAAGTGATCAGTAAATTTAAAGTCATGTTATAGAAGCAATCCAAATCAAAGTGTGGTGAAAAAGAGAAACACTGAAATAAAAAAACAAAGTTTTGATCATCTTTGGGACAGTATCGAGATAGCTACAAGACAAATTTATTTCCAAGGTGAAGGGGAGAGAGAAAAATATTTGATTAATAAAATGATAGAAAAATTGTAGATTGCATGAAATTTTTTTTTATTTTTTGGAGAGATTTTCACTATAGGGCGTGTGCGCTCGCCAGACAGAGAGAGACATTAGAGACAGAAAGCGAGAAATCACCCCCCAGGGAGGATGGTCACGCCGCAATCCCTTCTCCTCCATTCACCTCTTGAGATCTTGGGCACACACGCACACGTGCCCGGCGTGAGTTTTAAGCCACCGGGTCCAGGACACGAACCGCGGTCGACTACGTGGGAGTCCAGCAACATAGCCATTACGCTAACTGCTGGTTCCCTGTAGATTGCATGAAAGTTAATATTTCACAAATATTAGGGAACACCTAGTTGAATGAATACAAAGGTAACAATGGGAAGGCACGTTATAATCAAACTGCTAAAGACCAGCTAAATAAAAACTCTTAGCAGTTTCCTGAGAAAACGATATATTCCATATACAGAAGGACTCATCAGAAACAATGTGAACCTTAAGTCAACGGACGATCATTAAAGGGTGGAGAGAACCAAATTTAAAAGAGCAGCCAACAACACAAATGTCCTTTAGCATCAGGAGTGGTGAAATAAACCACGTGTAGAAAAACACAAAGGAAGAGTTGCCTGTAGCCTTGCTCCTTACTGGAACTGATAAAGGACGTTCTTTAGGCTGAAGGGAAGTTCTCACGTTGAAATGCAGAGATACAGAGAAGGAACGGAAAGAGCTAGAATTGATAAATGTGTGGGTATATAAAAAATGCTGGCTATTTCAAAGATAGCTGGCTAAATAAAGTAAGAATAAAATGTGGTCTGGTCTACAGAAATTGCAGAATCAATCATTGCACAATAGCATAAAGGATGGGAGGTGCACGGCTGCAAGTTCTCACATTATATATGAAGCAGTATAACTTGACTTGTGCTTAGATGGAAATAAAGGAAAAATGCATATTACAAACCACAGAGCATCCTTGACATCGTGACAGAAAGAAGATGGAGGACTAGCACGTCACAGCAGAGGGTTGGCGTCGGACTCCATCCAACGCGCAATGTGAGAGGGGAAAGAGAAAAAGAACAGACAGGAACAAATAGAAAACAAATAGAAATGCAGCCATATCAACACTTAGGTTGAGTGTAAATGAGAACAACCCACAAATATTGTCAGAGTAGGTAAGAAAGTAAGGCCCACTGGATATTATCTACACAAAACTCACTTTAAATATGAACACAGATTTTTTTTTTTTTAAGAAAGCATGGGGAAGGTTGCAGTGACCACACTGATATCAGACAAAGTAAACTTCAGGATGAGAAGTATTAACCAGGGAAGGACATTTTATAATAATCAAAAGGTCAACTTACCAAGAAGATATACAAATGAAAACGTGTATGCACATAATAGCACATTTTCAAATTACCGTGTTGAAAAAAATTGAAGAATACCTAAATGAAAATACTTACTGGGTTGATGAGTGTGCAAGCACAACCTAAGGATTTCAGTTTGGGTCAATCCGTGCCATGGTGGTTTAGGCGGCTATCCTACACAGTCATCCGTGTGGTTCAAGTCCTAGACCCAATGGTCGAGACACACATCAGGTGCATGTGTACATATGCCCCAAATACAGAAGGCAGGAGAAATGAGCAGAGAGATCTGAGAGTGACCATTCCCCACTGGGAGGGCATCTCACTCTCTGTCTCTGCCTCTCTCTCCAGTGAGCTCACACACCCTCTGGCATAAATAGATAGATAGATAGATGATAGATAGATAGATAGATAGATAGATAGATAGATAGATAGATAGATTGATTTAGATTCTTTCCAAATACTCTATACGTTCAACAAGATTCCTGTCAAAATCCTAATGTGCTATGTTATGGAAATTGAAAGTTGATTATAAAATTTATATACTTCTCTTTTTTTAAGAGAGAGATTTTTGCCATGGTGCATGTGTGCTTGCTGGAGAGACAGAGAGAGATAGAGAGCCAGAAAGTGAGAACAACCCCCCCCCCCCCCTCC